>NW_028221806.1:0-66317 GCF_014529385.1 Adiantum capillus-veneris
AACACCTCAAGTCCCTTAAGCGTAGGCCCATTTCCCACCACAAGCTTGGCCCTTAGGCACTTCAAGCTTGGGCTGGGTTCTCACTTCAAATACAACCCTAGCATCTCAAGCATGTCAAGCACCTCAAGCATCTCAATCATCAAGCACCTCAAGCACCTTAAGCTTGGGCCGGGTTCCCACCTCAAGCTCAGCCCTAGCTTACGTAAGGTCAAAGGACTTTTACACTAACTATTGGAGGTCTTTAATGAAGCTAACCCTAAGGTCTTATGCTCCATTGGTTAGCCTTGCTCTTTGATAGACCATCTTTCATTTGGGCCCCTTTGCATTGGCCCCAGGTTGAGATAGACCTGTAAGCACATGTTTATATCTTAATCCTTGTTCTCGTTTATTCTCCCACATTAAGTGATCAGTTTAATATGAGAAAATCATTTGGGTTCGTAAGATATTAGATTTTATGACATTACCTCTCTCTTGAAATCATAGTCATACTCGACTATGAGGTAGAAGAGATAAAGCCTTAGTCATTAGTCAATCTAACTTAGTAGGTAGAGGATCCCTTTTAACCCTACGACATCTTCCAAGATGGATGACTAATCCATTTGGTGCTTGGGAGACGTAGCTTCCACAAGCATGTCTAATCTTTAGTCCATTTCATTCTCCCAAAGTAGAGTGACAAATTCTACTTGGTGTTTGAGAGACGTCGTCCTCACAAACATGATTCTAAGCATGTGCATACTATTTAAATTTTGTGCACAGTTAAAAAGAGAACTAGTCTTTTAAGACCAAAAAAATGGGTTATCTAAAAAAAATTTGTACATTTGCTTACTCTAATGTAGCATTGTAAGCATTGACAAGGTTCATATTGTTGTATTCCTTGCATCCATCTAGCATCTTCAAAAGGATAGTTTTTGAACTTAATAAGATACCGTCGGATAATCTTACCATGTCGTAGTACCTTGTCTTCATGACGAAGGTATAGCTTTGGGCTGTAGCACCTCTTCTTGGTTGTCAACTTCGGGAGGGTCTTCAATAATTGGTTCACTTGGTGGCTCTCCTTTGTAGGATTGAGTAGGCTGACATGAAAAGAATTGTGTATGAGCCAATGGTTGGGAAATTTGAGTTGGTAGGCCGTCTCATTGATAGGCTTCAAAATTTGGAAAGGACCATAGTATCTTTTTGCTAGCTTAGCATAATACTTTTGATGGCCCATAGGATTTTTGCCCGTTGACGTTTGCCTTAATCGAGCCTTAGGAAACTTAAGTAAACCCCAATATTTTTTCTTTGAACGTTAAGGCCCTGCTGTGCTTATAGCAACAGCCTTTCACCTTTATTGAGAGATGGATATAGCTTCCTTAATCTTTTGAAAAGATTCTTGTAGGTCACGGCTATACTCATCAGCGGCAAAGATCTTCCCATGTACTTTGAGTAGCAAGGGAATTTTAGGGTCTTCCCTCAATGATCTCAAAAGGTGCTTTCCTCGTAGAAGTATGTATAGTATTATTGTAGGCATACTCTACAAGAGGTAAGTAGTTTTTCCATTGTGAGCATTGATCTACTTCGGTAACATAAGTCTTGAGTAGATCGAGTATCGTAAGATTGGCTATCTCACTTTGGCCATCCGTTTGTGGGTGATAGGCCGAAGAGAAATTCAATCTTGTTCCTAGATTTTCAAAGAGACCTTTTCAGAAATTACTGGTCATTCTAGGATCTCTATCTGGCACAATGGATGTTTGGTAATCCATGGTGTTTGAAAATTTGAGATATGAAGAGAGTTTCCATTTGGTTTGCCTTAATAGTCTTCTTGACAGGAATAAAAATGTGCTTGCTTGCTAACCCTGTCGACTATTGTCCATATTCCCATATTTCCATGGATAGACTTGGGTAATCCAAAGATGAAACCCATGGATATACTCTCCCATGGTGAATTTGGGATAAGCAATGGCTGGAGTAATCGAGGTTGCTCCCCTCTATCATATTTTGTCTTTTGGCATACTACACATTTTGAAACATACTCTTGTATGTCCACTTTTATGGTAGGCCAATAGAAATACGTCTCTACTCCTCGAATTGTTGGTTGAATACCTCTATGCCCCCGTAGGGAGGAGCATGGGATTCATACATAACTTTCTCACGAGGGAATGCGAACACATAGCCTATTGCCATGGAGAAGATAACCATCCTGCAAGGTGAATGGTTCCTCTTTCTTCCCCAAAGCAAGGGCTGACATTATATCTCTAAAGTCAGGGTTAGTAGCATACTCATCTATCATAGAGGATATATCATCGTGAGTAGCTATAGGCACCAAATTACCTTTTGGTCGTCATGAAAGTGCATCGGCCACTTGATTGTGCTTACCAGCTATGTGAGCAATATGGAAGTTAAATTGCGAACAAAAATTTGCCCACCTCATTTGTTTGTCGGAAAGCTTGGTTTGTGTCATGAAATACTTGAGACTTTGGTGGTCGGTTCATAAATGGAGTCTCCAATAGGTAGTGCGTCCATGTGTCCAGGGCATGTAGAACAGCTAAAAGCTCTTTCTCATAAATGCCCAAGACTCATTCATCCGCATTGAGCCTTCGGCTCTCATATGCCATGTCATGCCCTTCTTGAAGAAAAACTGCTCCAAGGTAATCACCACAAGCATCACATTGGACCTCAAATGGTTTTGAGAGGTTGGGAAGCATGAGGACTGGTTGAGAGGTAAGTTTCTCCTTGAGCTTGTCAAAAGGATTTTCTCCTTAGCAGTCCATACATACTTAACGCTCTTCTTAGTTAAGTCATGTATTGGTCCTGCTACTTGAGAGAATTTTGCTATGAAGCGTCTATAATATGCGCACATACCGATAAAGCTTCTTAGCTCATGTAGATTCCTTGGATTAGGCCATGGATTTATTACCTCTAACTTTGATGGATCCATACGGATACCATCTTGAGAGATAATATGACCTAGGTATTCAATCTCGTGAAGGAAAATTTCACTTTTCTTTTGGTTGAGAAAAAGCTTATTCTTCCTCAATTCTTGAAAAATCACTTGGAGATGTTTCTATGTTCCTCCAAAGACTTGAAGAAGATGATGATATCATCAAAGAACACTCCAATGAATTTTCCATAATGTCTAACAATTTTCTCCATTACACAATTGAATGTAGCTTGTGCATTAGTCAAGCTAAAAGGCATGACTAGATATTCATAAAGACCACACTTTGTGTGAAACGCGGTCTTTAGGATATCTTCATCCACTATCCTTATTTGATGATAGCCACCTCTTAAGGTCAATCCTACTGAAATAGGTAGAGCATTGTAGCTAATTAAACAAACCTTCTACCCAAGGCACGGGAAATCTGTTTTTGATAGTGATATGGTTTAGTGCTCGATAGTCCACACACATACGATATGTACCACCTTTCCTTTGCACTAAACGGATTGGAGAACAAAAGGGAGAGGAACTAGGCCTCACCATCCCTTTGTCTACCAATTCCTGTACTTGCCTCATGATCTCCTCTTATTGAGCTTGTGAGACTCGATAAGGAGGCTTGTTAGGAGGTGAGCTTCCTGGAAGGAGCTCAATGCGAAGGTCATCATCCCCTTGTTTTGGAGGTAATTCCATAGGGATATCATTGATGAACACATCTTGGAATCCTTCTAGAAAATTAGACAAGTCTAACTCTTCTTGATTCCTACCATTTACATTTGATGAAACATTAGGAACTTTTAGAGACTCTTTGACAAAAATCATATACGCAAAAACTGAGCTCTTCGTTGACTAATCTATAGCAAGAGGATTTACAAGTGGAATAGTGCGACCAAGCTCACTAGCATCTATATACATGTTCTTTCTGTAGGTGAAGTAGATTCTCCTTTCAGGGAACTTCATATTGGCAGCCATGTGATCAAACCATGGCACCCCTAGGATAGCATCCTCATGTTGGAGAGGAGAGATGAAAGACTTCTTTGTCGACATAGCTTTGGACATGAAGCCTCAACTTCCCAATCAAGGGAGTAACAGAGGCTTGTTGTCCCTTGAAAGTTGTGTTAGCCATTACCATATCTCCCATCTTGAAATCTTGAATGCCCAACTTGGTGGCCAACTCCGTTGATATGAATTTGTGAGTAGAGCCAGGGTCAAACAAGATGAAGGCATCATGCTCTCTTACCTTTCCCCAAGCATAGAAAAGTATGATCCTTTGCAATGAGCATCCTCTTTTGGAGCTTCGATGGTGGAAGCCCTAGGAGTCTCATTGCAAGCATTCTTCTTTAGGCAAGAACGATAGCCACACTTGAAACACTTATGGTCCTTGCAAAAAGCTTCAAGCTCTTCAAGAGAGAGTTTGTTTTTGCCTTTGTAAACTCTCTTCTCCTTGGACCGATTGTTGTTGTTGTTGTTGGAAGTGCCTTGGGAAAACTTTTGAACATTGGTTTTTTCCTTTGCATCATTTTTGCCTTTGTTTTCCATGGGCTTGACATTCCGTCTAGCCCCTTGATGGAAATTGATGCGTGAAGCAACCATGGTGTGATGGATTACTTTGCTAATAGTACCAGGCCATGAGAGTTGATGTATCCAGCCATCTCTTCAAGTAATCCCTCACAGAATTGCTGCCTTTGCTTGGCAAAGTCTATCCTTTGAAAGATAGTAGCCTTGAGATATAAATTCCAAAACTTTTCAACATGCTTGTGGATAGACTCATGGAGAGAAGCTTCAAGCTGTGCCATTCGGTAAGCACTTTGTCATTTGCATAGCTTGCAAGGAATTGCTTCATGATGGAAACTCATAGACTTTTCCATGTCTTTGGGGCTTCACCATTGCCAATGAAGGCTAGCCCACCATTGACGAGCTGATATTTGAAAGTGCATAGCTACATGGTGTAGCTGGGAGGACTCCGTAAAGCTCTCGTCTCCAAAGGCCGCATCAACTTGCTGGATGAAGGCCAACACTTTGTCAGTAGCACCAAAGGTGCCATCATAGGTGAGAAAAGAGATACTCGTCCTCCCTCCTTGAACTTCTTTAGCTTTTGTGACCTTCGTCATGCAAGGAATGATTTGTTGTAGGCATTGTATCACGACCTAATCGCAACCCACACAAAATTATCAAATCGGTGGATCGACAACCCGGCTAGGGCATGGAAGCACGAGCATCGGATGAATAGAAATAGAGGATTCAAGAGATCACCTGTCCAATCCAAGGAGAGATGAGCCATGGCAAGACTAACTCTAATCATTCTCTAATAACTAATCTAACAACTCCTACACACATCAAGTCCACCGAAGTCCAACTTACCATAGACTCAAACCCCAAGCACACTAATGATAAGCACACACTAATTACCACATGTCAATCACGACACTTCATAAATAGCTACACACACGAGGTGAATGGTGCTAGAGTTTCCTAAAACCTATCTACACACAAGCAAACAATAGGGCACACACAACATATAGATCGATTTATTCTATCGATCGAAAGTTTATCAATCGATATTTAATCAATCGATAGTTTATCGATCAATATGTAAGCAATAAAACGTTTTTTTGAAAAAAATTGATGTGGCAACGAATAATACGCACAAATAAATCTTTAGAATGTATTAATCGACCATTATTCACGAATAAAACGAATGTCAAATAACGAATCATGCAACCCAGGCATTACGAGAAAGATCTTAATGAGTAAAATTTAAGCTAGTGGCATGCATTAAGTCATGGCACAATTTTGCACGAGTTTAATATATATGTACTTATTTGTATTTACTAAAATTTGTAGGTGGGTCAAATTTTGGGATTGTCTTTAATTAGAGAAAATATATAGAGATACCCTCTCGAAAAGCAAAGAGATGAGACTTGAGAGGAGTTTTAGTTAAGAAAAATAGGTGGGTACAAATTTAGGAGTGGTTTTATAAGTGGATATCTGAATAGATACCTTGTGGAAAACGAGAAGGGAACTTGAAGGGTGCCTGAAGGGAAATGGGGATGCTCTTCATGGGGCCACGTGGCCATCAATGTCACTAGTTCCTTGCCTTCCCTCAAACGACTCACGTATGGACTCCTAGTTGTCTACTCATGCCATCGCCTACCAACTACCTTGCTGCTTCTCATGCCCTCATCCGTCACTTGCCCTGCTACACGTCAGTTGCCCTACCTTTTCCCTTAATTACAACATTAAGACCCAACTTAATCAACCTAATTAGTGATGCTAAATATCACAAATGGAATGTTTGTAGAAGAATAGGAGTGGTTAATAGCAAGAAGTACATACCTCTCTCAAATCAAGAATAATGAGAGTGTAATACTACTCCATGATATAATGAAATGTAGAGAAGATGAGACTAATGAGAAAATAGGAATTAGATTAATCAAGAAGAGCTTATTTTAATTACAATGATTAGCACTAGACTCTCAAGCATAAACATTAAGCTCAAGGCTAGGCCATAGAGTGAACACTCAAGAGAGAGGAGCTCTCAAAAGTGGATCCTCAAGAGTGGATACTCAAGAATGAAGCTTCCTTGCATAAAGGCTTCCTTTTAAAGGCTTTCCCCACAATCCGTTCTACTATGGGTTTAAGCTTGGGCCTCTAGCTAACATATACAACTTTGGAACTCCAAGTGAGCCCAAGACTTATACAAAGTGAGTTGGAAATATTGTGACATCCATAGCATATCTCCCGCTTGATGCATATCCGGTGTAGCCTGTGTTAGCCGCTGCTAACATCCCCCCTTCCTAATTCGGTGCACGTCCTCGTGTGCCGATGAAGCAAAACACGGCGACATGGTAGAAAGCAAGTCCATGGAAGAAATGTTGAGCTGCAAAACATAAGAACAAGTAATAAGCATCAAAGGCCACCAAGAGTGAATAAAACATGAAGGACAATGAACAATCATGCAAAGTGAATTTTTTGCTTCTAAAAGATGGGTGAATCATAGTAAAAAACTAGACAACATAAAGCAAAAAATACACCTAAACTATTGTGAAGATTAAGCCACTTGAAATTTCAGTTTTATGCATGAAACACAAGCAATCAATTATGACCCTAGGCTAATGCAAGTTCATAAACCTACTAGCCTAGAAACTATGTGACCAATATTAATAAATCATTCAAGTCTATAATGTCTACGGCTATAAAAAATCTCTGAATCTATTAGTACATTTTCAAAGCTTTTTTGAAGATCATGGAAGTTTTGTTTTTGTTATTCAATGAAAAACGTAAAACATGTCACAAGGCTACCACCCCAAGGCAAGTCTAGGCTCCTTGAACTGTCAAGAAGGTGTTCCAAAAGCCTACTAGCCTACAAAGGTGATGGCTAACCCCTATCAACCCAAGGCATCGGTTTAGGGCCTTGACCAAGCGACCCAAGGTGATTCCCCTCGCCTGCCAAGTGCTAATAAGGCACTAGGCCTCACAAAGACACAACATAACATAGACATTTTCTTTTCATGTGTCTAGTAGCATTTTTGCTACTTTTTCTTGACACTTTTTTGCTTCATTGATTCATTTTTTAGCACTTTTTTGTTTCTTCCAACATGAGATGTTTATGGCAATTGGACTAAAGGACTAAGGTCTAATCATAGCCCTAGGTCATGTTAAAAATGAATGGAGTATTAAAACTATCACTAAGAGTCTAGGACTAATGAGAAATGAACCTACATTAACCTAAGGTTAAGGCCAATTACCTATGATTAGCACCCATAAAACCTGATTTTTAGATGAGTTAATATTCACAAAGCAAAGTGTTGAAACTTTAGGATGCCCAGCTTTTGAACATGAAAGAACCATAGCTTAGAAGCAAATTTACACTTAATCCAAGCAAGAGAATGGAGAGATAAAAAGAGCAAAATCATGGAAGGATTACACCTATTCATGCTCTTTGTGCATCCTTGAGCAAGCATCTCTTTTGGGGAGAGAAGTCTCTTGATCCTTTTTATTTGCAAAAGAAGCTTTTTGAAGCTAAGTGTAAACACAAGCTACAAAAGCCTTTTATTGAAATCCAAAAGCACACAAAAAAATTAATGAAAACCTAAAGCTAGGGTCTTGCATACCCGAATTTGCCAAAGGGAAAAAAATGCCTTTGGTTAAGCACATGGTGCTCTTTGATAGTAAATTTATGCATACATTCATTCCAAATTGGATATCAAGCACCATTGCATAGGCACACACATTAGTGCATTTTTTCCATGTTCATCAAATTGATTCATCATTAGCATAGAAATACACTAAAATCTACACAATTTAGCATCAGTTGAGTGATTTTTATCTCAATCTTCAAGCCAATTGTGACACACACGTCAATTATTTGGCCAAATTAATCATCATAATTGGTAAAAAATTACCAATTATTCATTCAAGCACCGGATTGCACATGCCATTGAGTAGGCACACACATCTTTAGGCCAAAATTTTATGCCAGAATGACATCAATTCCACATTGCAATGCTCAAATTGCCAACTCAATCAAGCATAAATGAATGCATGTATGCTCAATTTCTAAAAAATTAACACTATTTTGACCCAATCAAGCGATGCACACACAAAAAAATAAGCACAAATGATTAAAATTGACTCAATTGGCAATGCATTTAGGCTTACACCTAATGATTGCACACACTTTTTATGAACATTTCACAATCAAAAAATATTTAGGTGCCCTAATTGACCATCAATCATAAAAAATCAAGTGGTCTTGGATAGGCACACACACTTAATTTTTGCCCAAATTTTTGGCAATTAGGCTTATCCAATGATTGAATTATCATAACATAATCATCATTTGTATGATTGCATACTCATGTATCATCAATTCCATCACTTTATATGCATGCACACACTCAAGATTAGGTGCACACACACTTGAAATTTTTGATAATTTTTTCCCTCTTTGGTGCATGTATACACACAATGATTTTTATGCACACACATGAATTCTTGATGAGAATTAAGCATTATTTTGATACACAAAAAGTTCATTAGTCAAAAATTGACAATCAATTTCATTCAAAGTGTATCAAATTAGGTGCAAAGTGTAGTTCAATTGTGTTACGCACCTAATTTTAGCAAATAAATCAGCACATATTGAATCACATTAATCAATCAAGAATTGACATGAGCAAGTGAGTGCACTTACATCGTAATTACACCCCAAGATATTCTTTTTCTCCATGTGAAGATGCATCATTGCACACATAAGTGTGTGTACCATCAAATCGGCTCCAAAATTGACCATTTGTAGGCCAAAAATGAAACACTAAAATCATCAAATTAGGCATAAATTAGCACAATTAACTTGATTAGAGTGATGATTCCACCTCTTAAAAGGGGATTTAACATACATCGCACTTCAATTGTTAGTGGTTAGGTTAGCAAAGTTAGTCAAAATTAGTAAAAATTGGCATGGAAATGAAGCGAAATTATCAAGGGTTAGCATGAAATTAGTGAAATTGGGGATTGAATTGGGGGTTTGGGGTATCTACAACTCAACTTTAGTATCAATTTCTTGCACAATCATCATCAAATCACACCAAAATTGAGTTACACACACTCAAAAACCAAAAAATTAGTTATGAAATTACTCTATTCTACACATCCTAAACTCACTAACCTAGGTTATCGATCCCCAACAACGGCACCAAATGTTGGGAGGCGTTGTAGCATGACCTAATCGTAACCCACACAAAATTATCAAATCCGTGGATCGTCAATCCGGCTAGGGTATGGAAGCACGAGCATAGGATGAATAGAAATAGAGGATTCAAGAGATCACCTCTCCAATGCAAGGTGAGATTAGCCATGACAAGACTAACTCTAATTTTTCTCTAATCACTAATCTAACAACTCCTACACACATCAAGTCCACCGAAGTCTGACTTACCATAGACTAAAAACCCCAAGCACACTAATGATAAGCACACACTAATTACCACATGTCAATCACGACACTTCATCAATAGCTACACACACGATCTGAATGGTGCTAGAGTTTCATAAAACCTATCTATACACAAGCAAACAATAGGTCACACACACTAATTACAAGATTAAGACTCAACTTAATCAACCTAATTAATGATGCTAAATATCACAAATCGAATGCTTATGGAAAAATAAGAGTGGTTAATAGCAAGAAGTACATACCTCTCTCAAATCTAGAATAATGAGAGTGTAATACTACTCCATGACATAATGAAATGTAGAGAAGATAAGACCAATGAGAAAATAGTAATTAGATTAATCGAGAAGAGCTTACTCTAATTACAATGATTAGCACTAGCCTCTCAAGCATAGATATTAAGCTCAAGGCTAGGCCACAGAGTGAACACTCAAAAGAGAGGGAGCTCTTAAAAGTGGATCCTCAAGAGTGAATACTCAAGAATGAAACCTCCTTGATAAAGGATTCCTTTTAAAGGCTTTCCCCACAATCCCTTCTACTATGGGTTTAAGCTTGAGCCTCTAGCTAACATATAGCTCCAAGTGAGCCCAAGACTTATACAAAGTGAGTTGGAAATATTCTGACATCCATAGCATATCTCCCGCTTTATGCATATTTGGTGTAGCCTGTGTTAGCCGCTGCTAACATTTGCAATGTCCTCCCCTCTTGTATTCTCTAGGAGAATAGCCATATCTTTCATTGGAAGAGGAGGAAGGTGAAGAAGAAGGAGAAGAGGGTGACCTCTTTCTAGCCCTTTTCTTCTTTTGTTTCTTCTCTTCCCTTTCAGAATGACAAGGAGAAGGACTGTGTGTTGATCTTTTCCTCTTGGTAGAAGTGGGAAATCGTCTAGACCGTCGTCTTCATGGAGACACATCTTCAGTGGAACTTAAAGTTTCATTGCTTTATTGCTCTTTGGATTCCTCCTCTTGAATGGGAGAGAGTCTTCTTTTGGGGGTCTCTTCAAGAGACCTCCTAAGATCTCTCTCCTCTTGGAGAGGAAGGGAAATTCCATAAGCACGAAGTTGTTGAGTAACTTCGGGTTGCAAATCAGGGTTTTCCCATAGCTTGCTGCAACCTAGTGATGAGATAATTCATAAACATGGGGGCATCATCATTAGCACCTTCATGTGCAAATTGAAAGCTGTCAATGTTCATTCTACTCTCTTGATTATTGTCAGTCATGTTAACAAAATTTATGTATGTACTTAGTGTATTCTTTGGAAATTCAAAACCTCAGTTGCCGCTCCTCTTAGCCTTTGAAAATTGGCTCTTAAGTATCTACACCCATGGCTCGAAGTGGTTAATTATAGAGAGTAGTGGAGTAGGTCTAACATAGCATAGTTACCGAGGGCTAGATCCTTTTGGACTTCCTATGGCACGATAATGGTAAAGCCATAGGCAATTCTAAAAAGACTCCATTATTAAGTCCAAAGCTCCCAAGGTGTGCACCATATCCCACATAGTGGGCTCAACAAAACCGATAATAGATCCCAGTTCCTCTTACCCTAATATAATTAACAACATCAACCATTTATAGGCTACTTAAGGACCTCTCTTCTTAAGCAAGAAAAGAGAAACCAAATGCTCTAATACCAATGTAATGAAATTGGCCTATTAACTTGAGAGTAGCAGAAATTAATGAGAGTACTTTTGAAAAATTACTATGTGAGCAACATAGTTAAAGATAACAACATAGGCATAGAAATTAGTTAACTTTGCATGAAAAATACTTTTGCAAGAGAGAGAATTTAGAGAACATGACAACAGTTGAGGACCAGATTTATGTGGAGCCGGTCCCCCCTCCAATAGGCATTTGTATTATGATTTCTCCCATTAAGAGAGACTTGTTACAATACAATCTTTGTGTTCCTTGTGACCTAGGTGATGCAACGAAGATGGAAAGCTTCATGCATCCTAAGCATAACATAAACTTTGAAGAAAGCTTTAACTATCCCAAGCCTTAGTCCCAAGACCTCAAACACCTCGAAGGTGGAGAGAGCTAGCAGGGAATGAGGGTAGGGAAGAGAAAGAAGAAACATTTCATAGGAGAAAGAATTAGTTCTTCACTTATCATAACTCTTCTTCCTAGTATACATAATATCATAGTAATGAAGAAGGAGAAGATGGCAAGCTTAAGCATTGAAGCATGGCTCTTGGTTGGATTTGCACTCCATAGCCAAGAGTGTTGGTGTAGGCTCTCAACCTCTACTTGCTTGGAGAAGGAGAGGGAGCTCTTGCACTTTGCACATTGCATAATTAGAGTGTGTGTGGGAGAGTATACCCCCTAAGCAACCCCCTAGCTTGCTTTGGTTGACCGCCCCTTGTAGCTCATGCTTGAAGCTCATTGGACCCCTCCAGGCCTAGCCAATCAAAAGCAGCAGTCATACCAAGCAACAAGGGTAGCCTTGGGACAAGTGTCCCCCTTTCCCTTTTCAGAGAGAGGACTTGATAAATGAAAAATAAATTAATTAAATATCCTAAATTATCATTGGACCCCTTGGGTGGCCAACCAATAGGCTTCAGGCACACCATGAGGGCAACATGAGGAGGAACTTGACAAGTGTCCCTTATGCTTTCTTTGTACCAAGTAGGCCTTGTGTGAGTGTGTGGGTGTTCTCTCTCATCCCCCCTCATGTATGGATCGCCCCCTCCTTGTAGGGATTACATCTTTGACTTTTAACACCACAAGCCCCTCAAGCTTAGGCCCAGTTCCCACCACAAGCTTGGCCCTTAGGCACTTCAAGCTTGGGCTGGGTTCTCACCTCAAGTACAACCCTAGCATCTCAAGCATGTCAAGCACCTCAAGTATCTCAATCATCAAGCACCTCAAGCATCTCAAGCACCTCAAGCACCATAGTCATTAAGCATGACAAGCACCTCAAGCACCTTAAGCTTGGGCCGGGTTCCCACCTCAAGCTCAGCCCTAGCTTATCTAAGGTCAAAGGACTTTTACACTAACTATTGGAGGTCTTTAATGAAGCTCACCATAAGGTCTTATGCTCCATTGTTTAGCCTTGCTCTTTGGTAGACCATCTCTCATTTGGGCCCCTTTACCATTGGCCCCATATTGAGATAGACCTATAAGCACATGTCTATATCTTAATCCTTGTTCTCGTTTATTCTTTCACATTAAGTGATCAGTTTAATATGAGAAAATCATTTGGGTTGGTTAGATATTAGATATTATGACATTACCTCTCTCTTGAAATCATAGTCGTCCTGACTATGAGGTAGAAGAGATAAAGCCTTAGCCATTAGTCAATCTTACTTAGAATGAAAGATCTTTTTGATTAGTTAGAGGGAGACAAGTATTTTACCAAGATTGACTTATGATCGAGCTATCATCAAGTTAAATTAAAGGCTGAAGATGTTGCAAAAACAACCTTTAGGACTAGATATGGACATTATGAACTTTTGGTAATGTCTTGTGAGCTTACCACTATACCAACTACCTTTATGAAGCTCGTAAATAGTGTTCTACAACACTATCTAAGAAAATGTATAGTAGTCTTTCTTGATGATATTCTCATCTATAGTCATATTCAAGAGGAACATTAAGAACATCTCAAAAATGTGTACCAATTGCTCAGAGAAAATTCACTTTATGCAAATGAATCCAAATGTGAATTATTTGCATAAGAAGTAATATATCTTGGTCATGTCATTTCACAAGATGTAATCAAGATGGATCCAAAAAAGCTCCAAGCAATTTTGCAATGGCCTAAACCTAAGAACCTATAAGAGCTTCAAATCTTTTGAGGAATGTATAGATTTATTATAGATTCATTAAAGATTATGCCAAGATAGCAGTTCCCATGACTCACCAAACTCAAAGGAAAGGGAAAAACCTTTGAGTAGGGGAAAAGAAAGGAAAAGTATGCAAAATTAAAGGTAGCAATAGCTACAGCTCCAATTTTATACATTGTGGATGCCAATAAACTGTTTGTGGTTGAGATAGATGCTAGTAACTTTGTTGTGGGTGCAGTTCTAACTCAAGAGGTTTGACCAATAGCATTTGAAAGCAAAAAGTTGGACAATGCACAACAAAATTACTCAATATATGAGAGGGAGTTGTATGCTATTGTCCATGCATTGAAGAAATGGTAGCAGTGTTTTATATGGTGCTAAGATTATGATAGTGTTGGATGAAGAAAGTATTAATTGGCTTTCCAATCAAACAGAATTGAAAGCTCATAAGGCTAGTTGGGTTGAACTCCTACAAGATTTCGATTATGAGCTTATGTACGGTAAAGGAAAATACAATGTAGTAGCAGATTCCTTTAGTAGGATGCCTATGATAAATAAATTGAGTTTTACTCGGTTCAATAATAATCTACTTGAATCATTCAGAGGGAAATGTTAGGTTGGTCTTCCGTATTCCAAGATATGGGAAACCATTCACAAAGGGGAGCCAAAACAAGAAGTTTCCAGAAAGAATGAAACATTAACAAGTGCTTTATAAGAATTCAAGTGGAAGAATTTTTTCGTAGATGATGGCTATTTACTCTACAATGGTAGAGTATGTGTCCCAAATTGTGAAGAGATTAGGCACCAAATACTCGATGAGTATCATGATAGTCCAAGTGCGGGACACCCATGCATAAACAAGACTCATGTTCTTGTTAAGAGGCAATTTTATTGGTCTAGAATATATAAAGACATCCTAGAATATGTAGTTAAGTGTAGAAAATGCCAAATCAAGAAGGATGAAAGGCTTACTATGGGAGGATTACACCATTCATTCAAGGAAATGAGAGAATCTCCAAGGATTTAAAATCGGTTAACGTAGACCACAGAGAGGAATGGATATATCTTAGTAATACTACATAAATTAACCAAAATGGCTAGGTTTATTCCAACCAAATTTGATGTTAAAACTCTTAAATTGGCTAGATTATTTGCAAAATAACTCTCTCAATTATATTATTTACCAACAAACATTGTGTCAAATGGAAACAAGAAGTTTAATAGCCATGTTTAAAGAGCTATATCTAAGACATTGGACACTAAACTAAGCAGGAGCACAGCTGAGCATCCTCAAATGGATGGTCAAATTGAAAGGGTTAATCAAATCCTAGAAGATGTGCTACAAGCATTTGTAAGTAAATGGAAAACTATTTGGGAAGATTACTTACCTATATAGAGTTTGCATATAATAGTGCCAAGCAGTCTTCTACCATCTATAGTCCCTTTATGTTAATGTATGGGTTTCAACCTAGAGCTCCTTATGCAGTAGGACTACAAAAGGAAAAAGTTCAGGCAGCTAAAGATTTTTGAGAAGGTATGAAATGCTTAAACTTGCTAAAGATGATATGAAATGCTTAAACTTGTGAAAGATAAGAATGAAATGCTTAAATTTGCTAAAGACAATATTAAGAAGACTCAAGATAGATCAACAACATGTACGGATTTGCATAAAATCCCTCTTACCTTTGACGAAGGGGAGCAAGTCTATTTGAAGGTGCCTGAAATTTTTGAAATCATGAAGATGGGACCATGTCCAAAATTATTATGTGGACCTTTCACAATACTAAAGAGAATTGGAGATATAGCTTACAAACTCTAGTTACCACAGACAAGTGGCATATATCCAATATTCCACATTAGTAGACTCAAAAAGAATTTGGGTTAATCTGATAATCTTATTCAAGATGATCACATAGTAAAACTCATAAATACTTAATCTCTTCCACATCAGCTAGAGAAAATACTAGATACTAGAGGAAAAAGAACTAGAAATAAAATTTATAAAGAGTCTTTAGTTAATTTGAAAGATTGTGTTGAAGAGAGTTCAACGTGGGAGCAAGTAAGCACTCTCCTTAAAATCTTTCTAACCTTTAAGATTGTTCCTTGCAATGAAATTTTTAAGGATGAAAATCTTTCTTAAGAGGGAAGGAATGTGAGGTATTCTATAGTTGGGCACATCACAACACCACACCACACCGGGAGCTAAGGGCATGGCTTGTCATGAGAACCGCCTCTTAGTTTTAATAAGGGCCAAGAGGCCAAGTTTCGAGAAGAAGAGAAGGATTCCCAGGCATGAAGAAGTGGAGACCATGAAGGGGCGCGGTGGAATCTCCCTGTGTGTGTGTGTCTGTGTGGAGATTTACAAAAAAAAGTGTGTGTGGACATAACTTCACACTCTATAAGCATTTTCAAATTTTTCAAAGGGGAATTTCCCATCAAGCTACAAAAGAGAAGACCTTAGTGACAAAATAACTCAATTGTTTAATCATCAACACATTACTATTTATGCTATTGCAAAATATTACATCACCATAAAAGGGTGATATGAATGGCATACATAGAGCAACAAGGCACATACTTGAGAGAGAGCTCCTCATAGGGCGCTCTTAGTAGTAGAGACAACATTGCTGAACATTTTGCAAAAGAAAGACACTATGTTTAGAATCAATAAGAATCACTTAATAGGAGGACATTGAGTCTCCATAAGGTTTTGTTGTACATCTAGGAAAGTGTAGGTGGGGTATTGGCATAGTGTAGGGTTACAACCAGGTAGCACACTAGGAGGCTACCCCACTAAGTAGCCACAAGGAGAAGGCCTTTCTTAGAGAGAGCACAAGTGGAATCTACTATTGCAATGTTGCTCAAAAGAAAGGTTAGAGAGAAGATATTTTAGGAGGGCAACATCTTAATGTTGTGGCTAGTTAGAGGTGCAATATTGTGGCAATGCAAAAATGAATTGATTTGAATGAAACTCAAAAATGGTAGCATGGAAGATGAAATCGTATAATGAAGATGATAATACCAATAAAATAAAGTTGGATTAAGCTTTGAAATAATGACAGTGGCCCATTGGCCTCTCCATAAAAATTGTGGCTACAAGTGAGGGTTTTTTCACGAGATCTTTGTATGTGCACAACCACGTGCAAACACCTAGAAGCTGCAAGGACGCTTGTGTTTATAGTAGATCAAACAAGGTAGACAAAGTGGATAAAGGTAGAACAATATAAACTGCTCTCAGCCACTCTCTCTCCTACAAGATGTGTCGATGTGAAGTGTATTTCATGTTCCTTATCTTGGAAAAAAACGATTTCATGTTTCCTCCCAACTGTTAGGTGTTCTCTCTCTAGAACATTAGCATGTTAAAATTCAGCAGAAGTACCAACAAGCACATAGTGCAAAGAGATGAGGGAACCACCTCCTCCTTTTCAAAGAGACCTGAGAGATTAAGAACCTTTGACAAAGAGATTAGCTTGAAAGCATTAAAAATACAAGGCTCATCCTTTATTACTAGACAAACCTGTATGGGAACATTGGGACAATCATAACAATCCTGTTTCAAACATGAACAATATCATCAAGTAAGAATTTCTTGTATAATTTTAAATTACTAGTGATCCACTAAAAATGTGGCAACATCATCTACATCAATGTCCATGATCTTAGCAAACTTGGGTGCCCTATTGTTTGCCTTAAACAAAGAATCTTCAAGGACTTTAGGAATAGTTATCCTTTGAATACACTCCTATCATAGAGAAAATGAAAAATTAAAGGACTCTCCACAAGGCCCATACATGCAACATGCCACAAAGGATTCCTAACAAGTTGAATGTGTGAAAAATATAAGGTGGAAGAGAAAGGGGGGAGGTGGACACAACTCAAATACGAGAGAGACATTGATATAATGTTATGGAAAGGTTTATTATTTAGAGGACTACAATGAGATTTAAAGTACACAAACAGGTACTTTAAGGTACTTTTTATTGTCTATAGAAGGTACTCTGGAGTACTTTAATAGGTACTGTAACGTACCTATGATGCATAATACATGTACTTTTGAGAGACTCAATGGATGATCCCCAAACCCAAGCTAGAGGCTATGGTCCCAAGCATAATGAGCGTGTTTTCCCAGCGAACAATACTCTATACAAGATGATCTAATGCTTCACAATGTCTCTCAGCACTCTCTCAGTTGTCTCTCTACTAAACTGGTGTCATGGTACATCTTTATATAGTTGTACCTCTCAAGTCTGAGCATAGGTTGTGGATTCCTTTGGTAGGTAGATGCAATATAATGTAGGGAACATTCCTTCTTTACACTCCATGAAGAGATCATGGTTGTATCTCCTTGTAGGAGCTCCCAAGTTGGTATGTTAGCTCCTTTGTGCAGTATGCAGCTCTGTAGGCAACCAAATTGGTACCTTCACCAGAAACGGTGGGAGTGGAATCAGGCTAAACGTTCTTACCAGATTGTACTCCATATTGAGTAGAGAAACTTCTCTTCGTATTGCTCCACAAGATCACTGGTGTAGGTGACTGATATCACTCCTACAAATTTCCTACAAACCTCCTAAAATTGCTCCTACCTTTTAGGTACTTTTCAATTGTCTTCTAGGTGTTTATTGTAGAGTCCTCCAACGTGTATAGTTGATGATTTAGGGGTTCATGACCATCCTAATTGATGTCAAAGAGCCATTCTAAGGTATCATGCCAACACGATTGACCCTTTGTTTCTAACTTACTGAAAAAGAGGTGTTGGATTGAAACTTTAACACCTTCCCTCAAGTCCATACACATCTATAACAAGAAAGCTAAAAACCTAAAACCAAACATGAATTGAAAGAACCAAATATCTAATGTTGAAGTTGAAGAAGCCTTCCCTTATTCATGAACCTTGCATGAGGAGGAGCCTTCCCTTACTCCTCAACTCCTTCCCTTAAGGGAAGCTCCATCATGCCAAGTGCTAATCTATGCTTGAGAAAAGCTCCTTCCCTAGAGATTTAGTGAAGGTATCAACAACATTCTCCTTAGCGTTGCAATGGTGTAAAACTATGTTTCCCTTATGAAATCTTCTTGAATGGCAATATGCTTGGTCCTTTGCACTTTCTCCCTTATGGAATGCTCTCGAAATTCAATATGCTTGGTTCTTTGATGCATCACTAGGTTCTTGGCCAATGCTTCAACTGAGGTGTTTCCACATATAATAGGTGTAGGTTGTCACACATAATAGGTGTAGGTTGAAGCTTTCATGGGAAAAATTCCTACTTTACCTGTCTATGTACGTAGAGAAGGGGGGAAATTCTGTCTACTTGGAAACACAACAAGGAGAGAGAATGTTGGGAGTTGCGTCTGCTTGGCAGTGGACTCAAGGGCCATAGGATGCATGAAATGACTAAAATCATACCCACGATGTGCAATTGGCCATGAATAGGGGAAGAGACCCCTACACTGTGCAAAAAGATTATAATCTCTACTCGACTCTCGGGCAAGAACAATCAAAACATGTAGTGTTTCTTTTATAAATCACTCATTTTTGGCCTACCCCAAAGGGGTGAGGCCATGGTGATGCCTTCCCTTTTTGCTAATGAAAAAGGGAGGTAATTTTAAAAATGACGATTTTTTGATTGGGTGGTGGAAACAAAAGGCATTCGTTACAAAGATAAGCTAATCTATTCACATCTCACTGATGTAGGTGTACACGTCTTTTTGGCCTATCCAATTCTCCTAGCCTTAACCTTTGCACAATCCAATGCACGATCCATCTTGTGATGATTGCAAGGAAAGGTAGTTAATGCATCCCCTTCTCTCTCTCTCTCTCTCTCTCTCTCTCTCTCTCTCTCTCTCTCTCTCTCTCTCTCTCTCTCTCTCTCTCTACCTCTCTCCCCACGTGGTGCATTCCTGACGGTGGTGCAATATGAAAATGTTGCAAGGCATGCACGGTTCACTGTCAAGGCTCGGTGTCTTGAATCTTGATGCTCGAGATGACGTAGACATTGGTAGAAGGCTTCCTATGTCAGAAGTGCACCTCGGTCCTGCAACCTTTCGTCTTCTCTTGGCAGTGTTGGCACTCTGTGGGCCCCTTCACTCATTTTTCTCCTCTCTCTCTCTCTCTCTCTCTCTCTCTCTCTCTCTCTCTCTCTCTCTCTCTCTCTCTCTCTCTCTCTCTCTCTCTCTCTCTCTCTCTCTCCCTTTTGAGCAAAGAGGTCATGCATGTGTCATAGCTAGCTCCCTCCTGCACCATGGGCCACGAGCTACCCACTTCACAACATCCCACCCACTCGGTGAGTTTGTCAATTGTCTGAGCATGATGTTGGAAGTCACGTGGTTTAAGGTGTGCAGATTAGGCCGATGGCTCCAGGTCTGCAGATTAAATTGGCTAGCATGTGGACAAGTTGACAAACTAGGGATGATGGAATGCTAGCAGTAGGAGGCGGGAGTGGAGGACGTTTGCATAGCCAAACAACCAGGTTGAATGCAATCCGACGGGTGGCCAGGAGCTGTGGGCCGCAAGTGCTTTGCGGGACCTTGAGAACGGTGCTGCATGTAGGTAGGAGAGGTTCACGGAAAAAGGATGTGGAGGTGTTCATATCCGGTTGGGAATCGCTCAATGCATGCCTTCTTCTATGAGAAACCTTGGACCAACTTTACTGCTATTGATGGAGTAGTTCTGCAAAGTTGATGACCCACCTTCTGGGCTTTAATTGCCTACAAATGGTGATTCTCCATTGATTCTACACGTGCCCTCCAATATTGGTGCCTTTGTAGCAAGTCACCCTGGTATACCACAACTCTATCTATCAGTAAACCATTGAATTTACCTATTATCGAATGGGCACATCATCTTCTTGGAGTCGTTAGCATAATCTTTTCTGTGTCTTGAATGTTTGCTCTTTTGTGATGGTCAATCTACCTCAGACATTTGATACACTGAGATTGGTTAGCTCATTGCTACTTCAACACATGCCCTAGTTCTGTGTTTTAAACTCAGTTTCGGGGATCTTGCTTGGTTTCAGGGAGCTTAGGCCAATGATTAGCAAGGTTGATCCTGGTTGGGTGCGATTACAAGTGTTGCATGCATCAAATTGAACTACATCCGCAAGCATGCCTCAAATCATACTCATGCACTTGCAATGCTAGCTTGGCATGAGGTGAGTTGTTGTCACTATTGCTATATGGGTGGTGCATAGATGCATTAGTTGAGAGATTTGGTTGATCAACACAGATAATTCTAAGAGGAGTGAAGAAAATTAGGTGTATTGCAGTAAAGCTGAGCTTGCAAGTAGTGAACGTGTTGGCCTGCAGCTCTCTGAGAACTGTCCCATTGATACATTATTGTGGAACAATATAGTTTCTTGCTTTGAAGCTCTAGTATGGACATTCCTCTAGGTGTATCTTGTTGGTTGGCAGGCCTCGTGATTTCATCGCTTCTTAAAATTGAAATGGTGGTCTTTTCCCTTCCACCTTTGCTATCAAGGGTAGGCCTCGTGATTTTATCACTTTTTTCTTCTTGTTTTTTTCAATTTCACCTATTTTTCATTAGCAAAATGATAAGTGACCTTTAAGGCCTTTAGCCCTTTGGGCAGGCCAAAAAGCACCAAAACGAATAAAAAACTATATATCATAAGGAAAATCCGAAAAACGATATTTTGTAGAAAGGGGCTCTTCTAATAAAGCGCGCCATCGCCAGAGATGGCGGTGGTGGAAATTGTTGGATGGTCAATCATTCGCCACTGGTGAGTGGCGAGAAGCTGCCAGCTAGGCCCGCATTTAGAAATCGCGGGCACGGAGATGCGGGCCTGCTGAAGGTCAGGTGTCAAAAACAGATTACGAGCTTCCTTTAAAATAACTCAATTTGGCAGACGCTGTTTCAAAGGAAGTCTGCTTCCGCGGCTGGTTGCTGTCAACCGCACTTCCCAAGCTCCCTTTTGCTCAATTATATTCGGAATTGGCAGCAGAAAATGACAATCTTGTAGGATTCAACATATTCCAACACTCGCGCTTTAGCCAGATTGCAGACATTTGGGCCGTTGTGATGCTCCCCTGCTCCCTCTCACTTCCAGCGGAGTATATCGTTTAGACTGCGGTTTTGTAATTCTGCAGCTACAGCTTCCCATAACCCTGTTTTTCTTTTGAACTTGGGTTCGCCGGCATTCTGTGTCGTAACGTATTGGTTGGGCTCTCTGGCAGAACATTCTGCATCTCTACATATTGCGCTCTCTCGCATCCTGCGTTTGCTCTGAGCTTTATCGAAAGAGGAGACGCCTACACGAGCGTAGTTTTGTTGAAGCTCCCCTGTTTCTCCATCTCCAGATTTTGTTCGTGCTCTTCCAGGACATACACATAGATACATACATACACGCCAATCAAGCCATTTTTATTGAAGGCCTCATCTCGCAGTTTAAGTAATCCCCTAGCTAACGCTTCACATGTGACATAGTAGAGCCACTCTACTTGTAACGGCCACCTGGTTTTCTTGTGAGTCTTCCCACATTCTTGTGCCCCTTGCTGCAGAGTTGCTGTCCTTTGCAACACTGCTTCTAAGAGCTCTCCATAGCCCTCAAACTCTAGAAGTCCAAGCTCGTCAAATTTTATGGCTGCTGCTTCGTCTTCTCCTTTCCCTACCTCAAAAACCAATGATGTTACCATTCCAGTTGATGATGTATCTTCTGAAGAAGAATCAAGATCCAAAAATGGCCATGACAAAAACAGGAGAAAGACAGCTGATCTCAGAGAAGATGAAAATAGCTTATCGGTGGTTATCGAAGATGACGATCATGCATCTCAAAGCTCAGCCTCCCCAATGCAGAACAATCTTTGGAGAGAGGTAAGTGCAGATTACCTTCAGGACCTAGAGTTCAGCACAGAGGAGAATGCGATAGAGCAAAGAAAGAGGAGAGAGCATGCAAGGCTTCGTCCTCAGAGTTTCGACTTTGGAGTCTCCCTTGATCCTCCTACAAAGCTGATTGAAAATTTTCTTCAGCGTCAGGCTGCTACTGGTAAAGTGTGTTTGGATATGGACATGCACATGATGGAGAAAATCCCAGCTGCAACCATTGCAAAAGATGTTACGATTTTGCCACCCGTTTCAGAGCATTCACAACTAGGAGAGCGCAATGAACAGATGAATACGGTTAGGTTGCATCCTCTGGTGAGTGATGGAATTTCCAGTCAACAAGGAAATCAGCAGACAATGAGCACAACTAGACGGCGGCCCACTGTGGTGCACAAGGATGCTTTGAATGGAGCAATGAACTCCTCTGAGTCTGACAAGGATGATGGGGATGGTTCGCATTGCTCTAGTGATGATGAAGCAGATATACAGCGCAGAAGTGCTAGGCCCTCCCTAAATCGCTTGCAGACTAGTTCTAGGTTAGCTGATCGGCCAGCCTCTGCCACCCAATGGGACCCAAGATCAAAACAGATAAAATCCGGGCCTGTGAAGTCTGGCCTCCTACAAAAATCTAGTTTGCTTGGAAAAGTAGACGATGAAGAGGATGACCCCTTCAAAGATGGAGATGTCCCGGAGCACCTGAAGAGCAGTAAATTGAGCTGTTTTACATTATTTCAGTGGATAGCTTTAGTCTTGATTATGGCATGGCTGGTATGCAGCCTTACAATTCCCACATTGGTCAAAAGGCCATTATGGAGCATGGCACTCTGGAAGTGGGCCTTGCTTGTATTTTTGCTGTTTTGTGGTCGACTTGTGTCTGGATGGGTCGTCAGGATACTGGTCTTCATACTAGAGAGGAACTTTTTGTTGAGGAAGAGGGTACTTTACTTTGTGTATGGATTGAGAAAGGGTGTTCAGAACTGCCTCTGGTTTGCATTGGCAGTGTTGGAATGGCGATTGGTGTTTGATCCCAAGGTGGAGAGCACCACAAACAGTAAAGTCCTTCCTTATGTTACCAAAGTTCTTAATTGCCTTTTGATTGCTGCTATAGTGTGGCTTGTAAAGATATTCTTTGTCAAGGTCTTGGCGTCTTCCTTCCATGTCAGCACCTACTTTGAGCGGATAAGAGAGTCCTTGTTCGGGCAATGGGTGCTCGAGACACTTGCAGGGCCACCTGCAATTGAAATGGAGCAGGAAGCCAAGTTGATCGAAGAGGTGAACGATCTAAAGAAGGCAGGGGCTAAAGGGCCTGAGGCAATAATGCCCAAACCTCATGCTCGAGCGGGACAAAGTGGCATGATGTCACTCGGAGTAAGTGGTTTACTCGTCGGTGGTAAAAAGAGTGGAGGTATGGGGCATGTGAAGAGTGGTTTCATGGGAAAGGGAGGGCTACCACGCATATCGAGCCAGCATTCCATGGATAAGAGGTCCAAACAGCAGAATGCAGGAATAACCATAGTAGATTTGCATAGGTTGAACCCAAGAAATATTTCTGCTTGGAACATGAAGAGGCTTATGAACTTTGTGCGCTATCGAGGCATCTATACACTTGCCCATGTTATTGACCAGACAGCAGCTCAGAGTGAAATTGATGGCCAAGAGATGGAGATTCATAGTGAATGGCAAGCTATAGCTCTAGCCAAGAAAATCTTCAAGAATGTAGCCAAACCTGGTGCAAGGTAAGGCACTAGCAAACTTTCACACAATTCATTGAAACCTTTCTCATTTTTGCTTTTGTGGCTAGAATCTTCTTACTTTTCCTTTTTTTTTTTTTTGGTTGATGGTTTGTTTGTGTTCCTGAACATGTAGATACATTGTGCGTGACGACCTTCTCCGGTTTATGCTTGAGCTGGAGGTGGATAGAGCTTTCCCATTGTTCGAAGGTTCTGAAGAGACAGGAAAGATTTCCAAAACGGCCTTGAAAAACTTTGCAGTAAGGATATTGTCTACAAAACACTGTAATGAGTATTTGTGGTGAAGGAGGGGTGTCTCTGTCATATGATATTGTAGCTGTCTGGTTTTTAAATCTTTGAAAAATTATAGAATAAGAGTTTCTGACTGCAGGTACATGTTGTCAGAGAGAGGAGAGCCCTTTCCTTGTCGCTTAATGACACCAAGACAGCAGTGAAGAAGCTACACAGGATTATAGATGTGATCGTGGGCGCAATAATATTGATAGTGTGCTTGTTGGTGCTCGGACTTACCACAACCCACTTGCTTGTGGTCATTTCCTCTCAGTTGTTACTGGTGGTTTTCATCTTTGGTAACACATGCAAAAATGTGTTTGAGGCAATAGTCTTCCTATTTATCATGCACCCTTTTGATGTTGGAGACAGATGTGTCATTGATGGTACCCAGGTAAAAATGGATCTACGCTTAAACCAGTATTTGGCTTTTTATTCTTGCCAATAAAGAGGCAACAAGATTTTAAAGAAGGGATTTAGCTCTAGGTTTGTTTGTTTTGAGTGTGCAGGGATGTTTAGGTTTGGTGAGGTTAAAGAAAAAATTGGATTTTTCGGCGTGAGCATTTTTTTGCATTTATTATTCTTTGTTATCTTGCAAATGGTCATTTAACAAAAGCTCTCCGTGTGTAGTTTGGGCAGATGGAAGTTCTAGCTAATAATTTTTTGATCCAAAAGGAGAGATCATATGGAGCCATTTTCTGTAAGCCATTGTATATGCCTGGAGTAGTAGTATAATTGACCGCAATCATCCATAGGATATTCAAGAGATTGGAAAGACTCTTGCTTCCTCAAAGAAACAATGTCGTTTGCTTAAACGCTTCTGATTCGATTTGACTGCTGTATCTTCATAGATTCCGCCTTGCACATCTGTATGTTGGTTTGAAACTTATTTTAGAGTAGGTGTCTGCTTCAAGGATAATTTTGCTGCTGAGGCTGGTTTAATTGATCGTGGTTAGCATAATCTAGCCACAACCATGGGTTGTTACTGACAACATAGAAAGGAGCTTAGAAAGCAACCATTATATAGCTTCATTTTTTGGTCTTGATGTACTGCTTTATCTCATATGATATGTGCATTCATTTTATGATACTTATAATTGGTGTGCAGCTTGTAGTTGAAGAGATGAACATTCTATCTACTCTCTTTGTGCGGAACACCGGAGAGAAGATATGGTACCCGAACTCCTTGCTGGCAACAAAATTTATCTTCAACTATCATTGTGCTCCTGATACCGGAGATATGTTTGATTTTTGCATTGATGCAAGCACACCATCGGAGAAGATCTCTACCTTAAAAGATAGGATTGGCAAGTAAGTGCCTCTCTCTCTCTCTCTCTCTCTCTCTCTCTCTCATAGTGTTTCTGTTTAGTTAGTTATAGCTCTAATAGTGTTTCTGTCTGGTTAGTCTCTTTCTGTTTATCCAGACCTTGTATCAGATTCACCATGATGTAACTCTTTGGTCTCATAGATCATTTTGGCCTTTAGAAGACGTTATATAACATTTCATTTTATTTTATTTCATCTCTCTCTCTCTCTCTCTCTCTCTCTCTCTCTTATTAGCGCGCGAGCGCGCACGCCGCACACCCACCCACCCGAGAAGAAGAGAGTTTTAATGTCGTAAGAAACTATCCCAAGAGACCTTAAAGATCTAGCTGACGAGGTGTCACGTGACACATCCAACCCTATGTGTCCGTGGACAAGCTACAGTAGGACCAGGGTTCGTTTAGGTCAAGTCAGTCTAGAATAGGAAGCGATCTGGCACTTTTGTGAGTCTGTTCGCAGACCGTGCATGTCCAGACACTTAGATTAGATGCATATCCTTTAGTTGCACACAACATGACCATCAGATTTCCATCAGAACCCATCAGGAGCATTTTTATAGTGCATAGATCTATTTTCCCTATTTTAGACATTTTTCACTTATTATTTTTAAGTGACTTTTGTTGGAAAGTAGGTAGGGCAAATTTACCAAGTTTGTATATATAGAAACCTAGCGCTCGCACTTTTTGGCAAAAGAGGCAGCAGGAGCACCTTGCTCAACAGGCAACTTCTCAGCAAGACACCCCACATTAGCAAGGCTAGCGTTTTTGCATCTGCAAGGACCTAGCATTTTCATCCACAGGCAGCCTGGCGTTTTGTGCACAGCAGATCAGCCCCGGCAATAGCAAAACCAATCAAGAAGCCTAGCGTTTTGCATTTGCAGGACAACTGGCAGCAGCAGAACAGTTTTCAGCCCTAGCGTTTTTGCATCAGCATAGCGTTTTGCAGATTCACGTGACGGAACACCAAGAAGCATCAGCGTTTTCATATTTCAGCAATCAGACATCGCAGTAGAACCCCCAAACCTCGCAGATCTCACCTTCCCGCAGCAGATCCTCTCCGCACGGTCAGATCCTGCAAAGTTTGCAGTTTCAGCCCGGAAAACGCATATTTCAGCATCTACGTTTTCAGCGCGTCGTCGTCGCATCGTTGTCATCAACGTAAAGTCAGAGTTCAGCAGATAGAAGATTTGCAGATTTCACCCATTAGCGTTTTCAGATTTCAGTCCGTCTTGTCGTCGTCCTCATCGTCGTCCGGCAAGTCTAAGCATTGTAGAGATTTGTGCAATCATAAGTAGACCGCTCTCGCCATAGAGAGTGGGGCCTTCGGAGGAGGGTTTGACATCTCTGGTGTCGTATTCTCTTTTCTCTCTATCTCTCAGTCTCATGCACCTTCATTCACAGTGTCCATTGCACTCTCTCATTAAGAACGGAAGGCTCTCCCTTCCATAAGTAAAAGGAACCTTGAGCACAGTTCGGAGCACTCATCTTGAGCAAAGTTCAACATTCACTTCCGCTGCACCTTACACGAGGAGTTGAACTCAAGACATGTTATTCCAAGAGACCTTAAGATCTAGCCAACGAGGAGTTGAACTCGAAGACCTGTTATTTAGTAGATTGGTTGTCATTTCCCTCTTGAATAACAGGTCTTGAGTTCACCTCCTCGTCGGCTAGATCTTTAAGGTCTCTTGGGATAGTTTCTTACGAGGTTAAAACTCTCTTCTTTTCGGGTATGTGTGTGTGCGCGCGCTAATAAAAAGAGGAAAATAGTATCACCTTTCTATCACCCAAGTGTGGTAGATTGGTTATGCCATTTCCCTCTTGAATAACAGGTCTTGAGTTCAACTCCTCGTCGGCTAGATCTTTAAGGTCTCTTGGGATAGTTTCTTACGACGTTAAAACTCTCCTCCTCCTTCTTCTCTCTCTGCTCTCATCCTCTACAATGCGAGAGAGGGAGTTGGGGCACTTGGGAGAAGTCTCATCGACTATGGCATATGCACTTTACGCCTCCATAAGTATGTGAGGCTGACCATCATGCTCAGCCTTTGATCACATTAGAGCTTGCTTTCCCCACATTTCCAATCATGAGCTTTCCCTACGCACATTCCTCTCCCAACCAAGATGTGGACTCTCTATGGCGATGCTCTTTTCCACAACTCTTGAGCATCAAGAGTCACTTGTTAGCTCCACATGCCCCAAATGATATGTTTCTTTTGGTCCCATAGGTCAGGCCATATTCGACCTTCAAGGATGATAATGAAATCTCTCTCTCTCTCTCTCTCTCTCTCTCTCTCTCACACACACACACACACACACACACACGCATCAAGTACTGATTACTAGTCTTCTGATAACTTGGCATTTTCAGGTATATTGAACGCAAGCCCAATCACTGGACAAGGGATTTCTATCTTTTAGTGATGAGCATAGAGAACAACAGTAAAATGAACATGCAACTGAGGGTCAATCACACCATTAACTTCAATGATGATCTGGAAAGAAGGATCCGGAAAACAGAGCTGATTTTGGATGTGAAGAAAATATTGCAAGAGCTGGACTTTGGTTATAAGTTGCTACCCCAAGAAGTGCATTTGACTAGCCCTTCCATGGAGGAAAGAGACGGAAGCTCAACTCACTTCAAGTGCTCCTGACTTGGAAGGGGTAAATTCAAATGGAGATGAAGCCTCCACAAAAATCTAATACGTATCTCTTAAAATGGCTGCAGAGTATGAGCGCTTGGTGCCGGAGGGTTGGCTCCCTTTCCTGATGAGTTGAGAGAGGGTTATGTGACATCGTTGATTTACTGCATCTTGATGGCAGGCGGTCCTCAATGTTATGTTCTTTGCTGTGTATGCGACGATTCAGTGCATTGTGATGGGTTTTTTGCAACGCCCACTTCAAATCTATATGCTTTGTGGCGGCATGGCAGTGTTTGTATCTTGATGATGGGTGGGAGAGAAGCAGGCAAGCTTCATTTGCAATGTTAATCTGCGGTATGGCATGATACAAGATGACTTTAAGATGATACAAGATGAGTAGTTTCGGCAGCTGATCACAGTGCTAACTCAAGGTGATACATGGTAAGCATCAGGTGGTATATCCTTAGAATCTACCAATAACAACCAAAGGATTGCATTGTGTCAGTTTCAACTCAAAATTGTGCAATCCTCTTTTTCTGATGGTGTTACATCCCCCCCCCCCCCCCCCCCCCCCAAAAAAAAAAATAAAAAAATTGAGAGAGAGAGAGAGAGAGAGAGAGAGAGAGAGAGTTCAAATTTGGTAGAAACTAAATATTTGCATTTTACTTTTGACGCGATAATCAATGATGGGTCACATGAGGGGTTTTTTATTTAAGCTTTTAGAGTTTTCGTAAGCCTACTCGAAAACTAAGAATGGATGATGGATTTTTTGCTTAGGCAACCCTCTAGGAAGTGGGGAGATTTGCAACATGCAACATGGAAGCACAAGCAAACCATTTAGTTGGGGAAGTGTAAGAAAATTTTATTCACTTGGAGTGTCCTTTGGGAAGGGGGGAGCCACATATGCTACCCTCCAACAATAGATAAGTAGATAGGCTTTTGTAGAGAAAAGGAAGGAAGGGAGGAGCCCTAAAAAGCTATTAGTTGCAACATCACTACTCTCATTAAGCCAGCTGTGAGGCTTGGCCCTCACACTTCAACAGTGATTGGATTGATAGTTCAATCTTTCAAGCATTTAAGTAGTGGTGTTTACTTGTGTTAATCCTATTAGCTCACATAGTTGGGCTATTGTACATGACATAGTCAGCTAGTGGTATGTGTTTGAAAGATTCTCACACTCCATTAGAGATTACATTAATGATACATTTATTGATGATAATGTTTTATTCAATTTTGTTGAAAATTATGTACATTTCAATTATCAAAAATTTTAAATAAAATATCTTCTTTAAATTTTTTAATGCTGAATTTTTTATTGCTATTTGTTTTGTGTACAAATCTTTAAACTTAAGGTTATCTATCATCTAAACCTATCTAAATATTAAACATTGATATTAGGGAACATGTCTATGTATTGGACATGTATAAATTGTTTATATTTTATTAATATACCTTTATTTGTTTTAATAGCCATGTCAAAGATGATGTTATCACGATCGCATCAAAAATCTGCCCCACTGAAGCACTTGTTTGTTATCTACATGGTGCTGAAGAGAAGTAGTTATGCCGATGTTTTGAGTCTGCAAAGCCTTCCATTTTCAATGATTTTGTCAATACTTTGACAAGACATTGCTTTGAGTGATTGCAAAAATCATTCCCCACAATATCGTTCGGCATTGCAATATTCACTAGCGGCCAAAGGACTTGTCAAGCAAACTTTGGGGAAAATCTTGACTCCCTTTGTTGCTTTACAAAACCTTGATGTATACTCTCTCCCTCTCGTACACGAAAGGATGCAGCTAGTTCATCAATTGCACATAGAATTTAAAGGGAAGAGCAAGCTAGAAGGCCTTAGCAAAAGACAGAAGTGGCCGACCCTATCGAGCCAGTCATTGAAGTAGAAGCGGCAACTATACTGGGGCCTCCATCATTGCCATAGAGCGTGGCTGTGCAAAAGTAGGAGCACTAGAACAAACCTTTGATGCTCTAGTGTTACATCTCCTACAAGACTGCCATGTTTTCCACTTGCAAGCTCCCCAGATCGGAAAAGGTAGATGGGCGTACGGGAAGCAAGTTCGTGTACTACATCCTGGTTTCACAAACCTTGTGTACGCAGCTAAGGTATTCAAGATCCAGCCACATGGGCCAATTGTAGCACAACAAGCCATTATAGACGCCATGCCTTTAAATATCTAGCACAAAGGTATGGTTCTTCCACTTGGCATTGTGCGACACTCTCCTCGACCAATGCTTATTTTCAAGTACTGGAAAGGCCACCAACAACATAGCAGCAAGTTTTCAGTTACAAAAATTTCAGATCGACGTCGGTGGTACATACTACAGCTATGATTTTTTTTAAATCAAGCATGGCCACTATTTGCAAGGTGCAAAAGGAGATTGGGGAAGGTAACTACAAGGTTCTGAGCAAGGCTGCTAGGCAAAGACGATGTCAATGCTCGGTTTGAGGTTCATGGACACTCAAACATCCTGGCCATGTGATCAACACATCAAGTTGGTACAGGTAAATTATGAGGTAAACAATCAATTTCGATTTTGTTTGCCAAATTATTCAAGTACATGCTAAATGGTATAGCATGCAAGGGCCATGTGTGATGCCATGATAATTTTTTTTAAAATCTCCTTATGCAATTTAAGCCCTCATAGTAAGCAGAGCTTGTGAGTGTTACTGCCATCAACGAGCAAAGATGGGTTTAACACCCACAATCCGGCAAGACATCTTTTGTAGGTGTCGTACAATAATGCTACTACAAGCAAGGCTTGTGGCTTGTAAGATACAAGTATTCGGCAAGGCCAATTAATAATTCCAATTCAAGACGCCCATATACCTCCTTCTTTCTAGTTGGAGTTTCGATTTTCCACAGCATGGCTATGAGTCAACTTTTTATTTCTTTCCCTGCAGTCATGATCAACCCATTATCGGCAACGGGGAAATGTAAAGAAGCACTGTGAAACTCAGCATTACTTTTCCTTTCCCTAACTCACGTATGACAATGTTGTGACAAACATCACGGAAGCAAGGCTCTGTCTACAACTCCTAAGGATAACAATACTCAAGTCAAGCAAGTACAAGGCATATCTATTGCAAGTATTTCTCTAGTTTTCAATACATTGTACAATTCCACAAGGTTGATTATCTATACATGCTCGACAAGGTCGACTTTCTTTTGCTATGAAATTTGTCTCTGAGCAAGAGTACCTGTAGCTATGAGCAATGGTAGCATCCAAAGTGGGTCTATTAAGATATATCATGCAAAGACAAGACTTCAAGTTTGGATTATGTAATGAGCATATGAACTTGCGGAGTACTTGGCAAGTGCCTACAGGTTATTTCACTATTTGCTAAGACGACGTATATGGTGCATATGACAACTCTCTTGCTAAGAGTCAGATTTAAGCGAGTTTTTATTTCAAATACTCGAGACAAGTGGTGTCATAAAATCTAATATCTAGCCAATCCACTCATATTAAACTGATCATCTAATGTTAGAGAATAAACGGGAATAAGGGTTAGAATATAGACATGTGCGTATGGATCTATCTCAACATGGGGTCAAGGTTAAAGGGGTCCAAATGAGAGGGTCTGTCAAAGAGCAAGGTTATCTAATGGAGCTTAAATAACTTAGGGTTAGCTTCATTAAAGACCTCCAAACGTCAGTGTTACAAGTCCTTTGACCTTAGGAAAGCTAAGGCTGTGTTTGAGGTGGGAACCCAGGCCAAGTTTGAGGTGCTTGTCGTACTTGCTGACTAAGGTGCTTGAGGTGCTTAATGACTAAGGTGCTAAGGTGCTCCATGACTAAGGTGCTTAAGGGGTCCAAGGTGTTCCCAAAAGTCAACATGATCCCTAATCAAGGGGGGGCGAGTCCTCATTGTAGGAGCATGAGAGGGAACACACATACCCTCACACAAGGCAAGCTTGGCCTAACGAAGTAACAAGGACACTTGTCAAGTTCCTCTTCATGTTGCCCTCACGGTGTGCCTAAAGCCTATCGGTTGGCCTCTCAAGGGGTCCAATGATAATCTAGTTAATTTATTTAATTGATTATGCATTTATCAAGTCCTCTCTCTAAAAGGGGAAAGGGAGCACTTGTCCCAAGGCTAGCATGGACCATGGTTGCTTGATATGCACCCTGTATGTGATTGTCTAGGCTCGTGGGAGTCCAATCATCTTCTAGCATGAGCTACAAGGGGGGGTCGACCAAGGAAGCTAGGGGCTAGCTTGGGGGTATACTCTCCCTCCCACGCACACACACACACACACACACACTCTCTCTCATGGTTCTCTCTCATGGTGTGAAGTGCAAAGTGCAAGAGCTCCATCTCCTTCTCCAAGCTTATTGAGAAGTTGAGAGCCTAAACCAACACTCTTGGCTATGGAATGCAAATCCAACCAAGAGCCATGCTTCAATGCTTAAGCTTTCCATCTTCTTCATCTTCATTACTATGCTATTATGCTATGCTAAGCAAGAAGAGTGATGCTAAGTGAGGAACTATTTCTTTCTCCTATGAATGCTTCTTCTTTCTCATCCCTACCCTCATTCCCCACTAGCTCTCTCCACCTTTGAAGGTGTTTGAGGCCTTGGTATTGAGGCTGGGGATGGTTAATGCTTTTACAAAGTTCACGTTATGCTCGTGATGCATGAAGCTTTCCATCTTATTGCATCACTTAGGTCACAAAGAACACAAATATTGTATTGTACCAAGTCTCTCTTGATGGGAGAATGTATAATACAAAAGCCTATTGGAGGGGGGATCGGCTCCACATAAATTTGGTCCTCAACTATTGTCATGTTCTCTAGTTCTCTCTTGCAAAAGTATTGTTCATGCCAAGTTAATTAAGTATAATGGTTATCTTGCTACCACTAAATAAGTTCACCCTCTATGTTCTCAAAGTAGTTTCATAAAAAATCTCACTCTAATTCTCTTAATTCCACTATTCTCAAAGTTCATAGGCCATTTCCATTACATTGGTATCATAGCTATTGGTTTCTCTTTTCTTGCTTAAGAAGAGAGGTCCTTAAGTTGTCCATGAAAGGTTGAACCTGTTCATTGCAATAGGGTAAGTGGGACACGGATCTATTATCTTGGTTGAGAAGGACTTAGTTCGAGGTACACCGTTGGGAACTATAGTCTTAATAATGGAATCCCTCGGGGCTTGCCGTTGGCTTAACCATTATTGAGCTACGAGCAAGCTCAACAGGAACCATAATCAACCGATCAATGTTAGAACCTCTCCACTAGTCTTTGCAATCAACAGTGTCTAAACCACGGGTGTGGCTACTTGAGAACTAATTTTCAAAGGTAAAGAAGAGTAGCGACTAAGGTTTTTGAGGGTACCAAAGCACAAAGTAATCTATACATAAGTTTAATTAGCATGGCTAACAATAACCAAGAGAGTAGAATGAACATTGATAACTTTGATTTTGCACATGAAGGTGCTAATAGTGATGTCCCATGTTTATTAATTTCCTTGCTACTAGGTTGCAGCAAGCTATGGCAACCATCCTTGCAAGTCGAAGTTACTCACAACTTCGTGCTTATGGGATTTCTCTTCCTCTCCAAGAGGAGAGAGAGCTTAGGAGGCCTCTTGATGATACTCCCAAAAGAAGACTCTCTCCCATAAGAGAGGAGGAATCCAAAGAACGAAAAAGAAGAGAATCCCCAAGTTCCTTTGAAGATGTGGCTCCACAAAGACGGCGGTCTAGACGGTCGCCAACTCCTCCCAAGAGGAAACGGTCAACCCATAGTCCTTCTCCTTGTCACTCCAAAAGAGAAGAGGAGAAACAAAGGAAGAAAAATGCAAGAAAGAGGTCACCCTCTTCTCCTTCTTCTTCACCTTCCTCCTCTTCCTCCAAAAGCAACAACTATTCTCCTAGAGAATACAAGAGGAGAGGACATTGCAAATCTTACCTTGCATGGCGAAGGTCCCAAAAGCTCAAGAATTTCAAAGAGGGAGGAAAGAATATCTCTTTTCTCGCCTATGATGACACCTTTGGTGCTACCGACAAAGTATTGGCCTTTATCCAGCAATTTGATGCGGACTTTGGATATGAAGGCTTCACGGAGTCCTCCAAGCCACACCATGTAGCTATGCACTTCCAAAAATCTGCTCGTCAATGGTGGGCTAGCCTTTGTGGCAACAACGAAGCCCCAAAGACATAGAAAACTCTATGATTTTCGATCATGTAGTAATTCCTTGCAAGCGATGCAAAGGACAAAGTGCTTACCAAATGGCGGAGTTTGAAGCTGCTCCCCAACGAGTCTATCCACAAATATGTGGAAACGTTTTGGGATTTACATATCAAGGGTACTCTCTTTCAAAAGATAGAATTCGCCGAGCAAAAGCAACAATTCTATGTGGGATTACCTGAAGAAATGATCGAGTATGTCAACTCTCAACGACCTGGTTCTATCACCGAAGTAATTCATCACACTATGATTGCGTCGTGCATCAATTACCAACAAAGGGGTTAGAAGGAATGTCAAGCCCATAAAAAGCAAAGACAAAAGTGATGCAAAGGGGAAAAACAATGCCCAAAATTCTTCCCAGGGCAACTCCAACAACAACAACAACAACAATCGGTCCAAGGAGAAGGGAATTTACAAAGGTAAAAATAAACTGACAAAGGCTCATTGCCGATGAACGAGTCTTGGGAATATATGAAAAAGAGCTTTTAGATGTTCTACATGCCCTAGACACATGGAAGCACTATCTATTTGGGACTTCATTTATTTTGCGCACGGACCACCAAAGTCTCAAGTACTTCATGACGCAAACCAAGCTTTCCGACAAACAAATGAGGTGGGAAAATTTTCTTTCGCAATTTTATTTCATATTGCTCACGTTGCTGGTAAGCATAATCAAGTGGCTGATGCACTTTCACAATGATCAAGAGTTAATGCGATGTCTATAGAAACTCAAAATGATCTATCTTCTGTGATAGATGAGTACGCTACTGACCCTTACTTTAAAACCATAATGTCAGTCCTTGGATTGGTGAAGCAAGGAGAACCATTCACCTTGCAGGATGGTTATCTTCTCCATGGCAATAGGCTATATGTTACCCACTCCCTTTGTGAGAAAGTCATGTATGAATCCCATGCTCCTCCCTATGCTGGGCATAGAGGTATTCAACCTACTCTTCAAGGAGTAGAGACGTACTTCTATTGGCCTATCATGAAAGTGGGCATACAAGAGTATGTTTCAAAATGTGTGCTATGCCAAAAGACCAAATATGATAGAGGGAATCAACCTGGATTACTCCAGCCATTTCCAATCCCTAATTCACCATGGGAGAGTATATCCATGGATTTTAGCTTTGGATTACCGAAGTCTATCCATGGGAATACGGGAATATGGACAATAGTCGAGGGGTTTAGCAAGCAAGCACACTTTATTCTTGTCAAAAAGACTATTAAGGCACACCAAATGGAAACTCTCTTCATATCTCAAATTTTCAAACACCATGGATTGCCAACATCCATCGTGTCAGATAGAGATCCTAGAATGACCAGTAATTTTTGGAAAGGTCTCTTTGAAAGTCTAGGTACAAGATTGACTTTCTCTTCAGCCTATCACCCACAAAGGGATGACCAAAGTGAGATGGCCAATCTTACGATTCTCCATCTATTGAAGACTTATGTTACAGAAGTAGATCAATGCTCACAATGGGAAAAGTACTTACCCTTGTAGAGTATGTGTACAATACTACTGTCCATGGTACTACGAGAAAGGAACCTTTTGAGATAATAGAGGGAAGACCTAAAAGTCCCTTGCTACTTAAAGTACATGGAAGGATCTTTGCTGCTGATGAGTATAGCTGTGACCTACAAGAATCTTTCCAAAAGATTAAGGAGGCTATATCCATCTCTCAACAAAGGCAAAAAACTATTGCTGACAAGCAGAGAAGGGACTTAACGCTCAAAGAAAGTGATTGGATCTTACTTAAGTTTCCCAAAGCTCGATTGAGGCAAACGACAAACAAAAATCCTATGGGCCATCAAAATTATTATGCTAAACTAACGAAAAGATACTATGGTCCTTTTCAAATCTTGAAACTAATCAATGAATTGGCTTATCAACTCAAGTTGCCCAACCATTGGCTCATACACAATGTTTTTCATGTGAGCCTACTTAAGCCCTACAAAGGAGAGCCACCATGAGAACCAATTATTGAAGACCCCCCCAGAAATCGAATACCAAGAAGAGGTGCTACAACCCAAAGCTATCCTTCGACATGAAGACAAGGTACTACGACATGGTAAGACTATCCAATGGTATCTTATTAAGTTCAAAAATTATCCTTTTGAAGATGCTAGATGGATGCAAGGAATACAAATTAAGGATAATATGAACCTTGTCAATGCTTACAATGCTACATTAGAGTAAGCAAATGTATACATTTCTTTTAACTGATCAATGTTTTTGTCTTATAAGACTAATTCTCCTTTTATTGTGCACAAATTTACGTAGTATGCATGCTTACAATCATGTTTTTCATGACGGCGTCTCTCAAACACCAAGTAGAATTTGTCACTCTACTTTGGGAGAATGAAATGGACTAAAGAGTAGGCATGCTTGTGGCAACTAAGTCTCCCAAGTCCCAAATGGATTAGTTATCCATCTTGGAATGATGTCGTAGGGTAAAAAGGGATCCTCTACCCGCTAAGAAATATCGACTAATGACTAAGGCTTTATCTCTTCTACCTCATAGTCGAGGATGTCATAAAATCTAATATCTAATCAATCCAAATGATTTTCTCATATTAAACCTATCATTTAATGTGGGAGAATAAACCGGAACAAGGGTTAGAATATAGACATGTGCTTATAGATTTTATCTCCACACGGGGCCAAGGCTAAAGGGGTCCAAATGAGAGGGGGTTGTCAAAGAGCAAGGCTACCTAATGGAGCTTAAAGGACTTAGGGTTAGCTTCATTAAAGACCTCCAAAGGTTAGTTTTATAAGTCCTTTGACCTCAGGCAAGCTAGGGATGTGCTTGATGTGGGAACCCGGCCCAAGCTTGAGGTGCTTGTTGTCCTTGCTGACTAAGGTGCTTAAGGTGCTTGTCATGCTTGCTAACTAAGGTTCTTAATGGATATGGTGCTAAGGTGCTCCATGACTAAGGCGATTAAGGAGTTCAAGGTGTTCCCAAAAGTCATCATGATCCCTACTCAAGGGGGGTGATCCCTCATTGTAGGAGCATGAGAGGGAACGCACATACCCTCACACAAGGCAAGCTTGGTCTAAAGAAGTAACAAGGACACTTGTCGAGTTCCTCTTCATGTTTCCCTGACGGTGTGCCTAAAGCCTATCGGTTGGCCTCTCAAGGGGTCCAATAATAATTTACCTAATTTATTTAATTTATTATGCATTTATCAAGTCCTCTCTCTCAAAGGGGAAAGAGGGACACTTGTCCCAAGGTTAGCATGGTTGCTTGATATGCACCGTGTATGTGATTGACTAGGATTGTAGGGGTCCAATCATCTTCTAGCATGAGCTACAAGGGGGGGTTGACCAAGGAAGCTAGGGGCTAGCTTGGGTGGTATACTCTCCCCCCCCGCCCAACACACACACACACACACACACACACACACACACACACACACACACACACACACACACACACACACACACACACACACACACACACACACACGTATACTGTGCATATGAAGAAAAACTTGCAAAATAGAAAAAACACCCCCCCTCCCCCCCCCCCCCCCCCCCCCCACCTCTCCTTTTTTAGACTCCTGCTGCCTGGACCATACTAGGTCAAAAAAACTTTTATTGATTATTTACCTTGACCACTACCGGGGGCCAAGCCCTTTTCTAAGTAATGATTCTCTGTCGAGCGTGATCAATGGTACTACCCTCAGGGAGTAGCGAAGGCGGCCCTCATCCTCCCCCCAGTCTGTCGATCTCCATTGAAAACTATAGGTGTGGTACTTGATGCTGTATCTCCTACTCATGGTGAAGCGTGGCCTTCCTCTCTCGAGTCCGTGACACTACACAAAGGAAAGTATTGCCCCCTCCTGCTATAAAAACAGGTGAGGGCGCATCTCTGCTCCTCACTTAGCTATATTGGGTGTGTTGAGTCATTTTGTGAAACACTTCCTGTCTGCTTGCCACTACCAGGGAGAATGGAGCTCTCCTCGGAGGTGACTCAAGTGTTCAATCCCTCCTTTGCTGAGTTTACTGTTTTTCTGCACCGTTTGTTACACATACTAAAGTTTTTTTCCTACCTCTTGCTTGGTAAAAAAATGCATACTGTGTACGCTCGTTTTTTGTTTTGGGCTTCTTGTATTGAGCAAATTAGCACTTGCTGCGGATAGTCTTAAAAGGCTGGATATAGTGAAAAACAAGGATTGGAGCATCCCTGCCATATGCATAAGAAATGGCTCCTGACCTAGAACTTCTTGGGCCAACTTTTTGGCTTACTTTTGGCTATGTCAATTACTGCAGGTGCATATACTTTCAAAACTTGACTGGTTTTCTGTTTGCTAAAAGCCTAGACACTATGGGGGGCCGTGGGCCTCTTGTGCATAAAAAATGATCATGGTCTGCATAATAGGGTGGCCTCAGGGCGTAATACTTCTGCATGTGCATGAATGATAGTAGATGCTGGTGAGTATGTGGTGATGAAGCATGAAGGGTGGATTGGTGGCCGTTCAGGCTTCTGTTGGGTAAGAAGCAAAAGGCGGGTTGTTACTGTATACCGACTGTGTAAATGGTTGCTACAAGGGATTATGGTCAATGGGCCACTTGGTGAAAACAAACAGCAAGTTGTTGTCGCTGTGATTACTGGTTTTTTTCTATCTGACAGTTCTCGAAATCAGTGGGCTCTCTCTTTCTGTCTTCCGTGATTAACTGGTTGCTTAGTATATTTTGGAACTCATATGCCTGACATTGCATATGGGAATAACCTGACATCTTTTTCCGAAGGTAAGTATATAGCAGCACAATCTTCTAAACTTTTGAAATAAGCCATGGTTGGCATGACCAGACACTATTGTTCGAGATAATCGATAATGACTCTTTGGATAAAGAGGGTAAGTGGATATTTTTGGCTTGGGTATAGCTTCCAAGCTTTCTGGCAAGAAAATGATAAAGTTCTTTACTACTCTCATCTTTTCTTATTAGTTGGTGTAAAAAAAACGAGGCATCTATAACCTTTGGTTAAACAAAAAATATCGGATCTCGCATCTGTTTGTAACTTTGATACCATGGGTTCTACTGATTGAAGAAGGTAAGTATATAGTTGCTTCTTTATACATAGTCACTAAGTGGTGGCTCTTGGTGTTACCCTTGATGGACTCCACCATAGTTTAAAAAGGAATATGAAAAACTGCTAACATAATGAATAAACTAGCTTGTCTAAAGTAATTAAAACCTATAAGATGGACATGGATAACAACTGATATAGTCCATTGATACCTGTAAAACACATCCAAGGCTAACAGAATTTTTGTCTTGTTTGGATGGATGCAGGTAAGGATTCTATCTTATCTTGGATGTCTTTCATTTCTTTGGCAAGCAACCTTTCTGTAATGAATTACTCACTAAGGAACCAGGAAGTTCTCCTACTTCTAGTTTTACTGAAAGAGGATCTCTTTCCTACAATAATTGTACCTAAATAATTCTAATACTGAGTTATTTTTGTACATATGAGTTCATTTATTCCTTGGCCAGCTGTCTTTTGAATGTAAAAATTCAATTATGTCTTATTAGTTAAGATTTAAACAGCTACACATACACACACACACACAGAGTCATGGTGTGAAGTGCAAAGTGCAAGATCTCCATCTCATTCTCCAAGCTTATTGAGAAGTTGAGAGCCTACACCAACACTCTTGGCTATGGAATGCAAATCCAACCTAGAGCCATGCTTCAATGCATAACTTTGCCATCTTCTTTATCTTTGTTACTATGCTATTATGCTATGCTAAGCAAGAAGAGTGATGATAAGTGAGGAACTATTTCTTTCTCCTTTGAATGCTTCTTGTTCCTCTTTCCCACCCTCATTCCCCACTAGCTCTCTCCACCTTTGAAGGTGTTTTGAGTCCTTGGGACTGAGGCCGAGGATGGTAAGGCTTTTACAAAGTTTACTTTATGCTCGTGATGCATGAAGCTTTCCATCTTCATTGCATCACCTAGGTCACAAGGAACACAAAGGTTGTATTGTATCAAGTCTCTCTTGATGGGAGAGTCTATAATACAAAAGCCTATTGGAGGGGGGACTGGATCCACGTAAATACGGTCCTCAACTTTTGTCATGTTCTCTGCTTCTCTCTCTTGCAAAAGTATTTTTCATGCCAAGTTAATTAAGTATAACAGTTATGTTGCTACCGCTAAATAAGTTCACCCTCTATGTTCTCAAAGTAGCCTCATAAAAATGCTGACTCTAATTCTCTTACTTCTACTATTCTCAAAGTTCATAGGCCATTTCCATTACAACTGGATACAACAGGGCAACTGGTTACAACTGGTTACAACAGGGCAACCAGGTTAGACAATTTTAAGTTTTCTTGTTTTTCTACATTTTAACTTTTAAGTTGGCAAAGATTGCCTATTCTACAAAGCAAAGTGCTTTGAAAACATTTATGAGAAGTAAGGCTTCTAACCCATGCCAAGATCATCTCGTTGATTTGAATTACAGTTCTGGGCCTTCGACAATGTGAGGATATGCGCTCACAATTTACGTATGACAACGGAAAATTGTGATACATCCATGCCCGATTGTGCAAGGCACTTCTGGTATCAGCTCAATCTGTACAACCGTCAATATGGCCAAGATCTTACACCTCTGCGTGCATGTTATGCCAATGAGATTGACATAATTCCATCTCATTACTATTTACGCTTCTGCTATAGTACTAGTTACGCTGTCAAGGACGAGCTCAATTATGGATGTTTTTTTTTTTAAATAAGGTAATTTTATTCATAGGCAAAGTTCCATACATGACCACGAGTTCTACCAAACATCGAGCGAACTTATCGGAGCAAGCTCAAAATCGAGCAAAGTTATCAAGTGAGTTTCTCTCTCTCTCTCTCTCTCTCTCAGACACACACACACACACACACACACACACACACACACACACACACACACACACACACACACACACACACACACACACACACACATACTTCTTTTCTAAAAAGAGATATTAAAGAGAGAGAGAGAGAGAGCTTTCTCGAGACCCAAACAATAAATGGCAGCACCATTGCTCCCCAATCATGATTATACAAATCTAGTCGTCCTTATACATGTCACCATTGCTAGCAAAAATATGTTCTTTTGGAAACTTAACTATAGATCAATTGAACAGCTTAGTTCACAAAGATGGGAAGATGCGACTCCTTTCCATTTTGGATTATTGTTTGGAAAAATCTAGCAGATGTTTAGAAGGTCATAATTTGTTTGCCGCAAATTTCAATCTCTTTTGAGCTTGTGCCTGCTCAAGACAAGGTGGTAAGGAAATCTTGCTAGTTGGATGAGGGAAAGGGTTGCATCATATTGACATCGTATTTTTTGCAGATGATAGAGACTTGCCAAACCAAGAGCTACCATGTATGTCCACTAGGAAGAGCGCTAATAAGTAATAGAAGATGCTTAAATCTCTCTCTCTCTCTCTCTCTCTCTCACTTTAAAAAAAAAGAAGAGAGATAATATGACTATCACTGACTATTTTCATCATATACAGAGCAATTTTACAACAAAATGTTGAGCTTGGAGAATCTCCAAGAAAAAGTTTCAGGGACCAAAGATGACTAGGACTACTTTGATCTTTGACTTATCTTTCCTCTGTTTCACTTCACCTTGCGTATTCTCCCACTGAAGTTTTAGTCCTCATGAAAACCAAGCCAACGTGTGAGCACAACCAAACTACCTTGTAGTATCTTCTCTCTCTCTCTCTCTCTCTCTCTCTCTCTCACACACACACACACACACACACACACACACACACACACACACACACACACACACACACACACACACACACACACACACACACACACACACACACACACACACATACACACACACACACACATACACAAAACTTATTGAAAAAGTCTGCATCTCTTTCAATTTTTAGATTTCAAGTCCACTAAAATATAGTGCTAAGAGCCGATTGAAAACTCAAAACAACCAATTCAAGGGAGGGAAAGAAGGATAGAATCCAATTTACAAATTCAAGAAAATAGAGTTTAATTCTAGAAAATGCTGTTATTTTGAGAAATTTCCTCTATGGATGTTTGTGGAATTGATTTTTCCCAAACACTGTTTGAAGCATGTGAGCCAATTCTCTCTCTCTCTCTCTCTCTCTCTCTCTCTCTCTCTCTCTCTCTTTGACACGCTGAGCATACACTCATTAGAAGTATAACAAGCTGACATTTTTCCAAAAATGATTTGTGAGAAAAACCCAGCAACAGTTATACCACAAAGTAAAACTTACTTTAGCAACACTACATTCCAGAGAGACAACTACCTAAGATTAATTAAGCTAATTCTCTGGAACCTCAACATCCCCATCATCAATCTTTGTTTTCAAATGTAGTACCGAGAATTTCCTTTACTGTACAAGCAAGCTCCTTTGCCATTGAATGGGGATGCTGCACATGGGCAATCTCGATCACATCATCGAGAGAAATGTTTCCATTGTGCTTGATGTTCTTAAATGTATTAGGAGAAGGAAGAGGAATCTGTAGGTAAAAAACCAGCTAAGAGCTCATGGGGCACACTAGCATGGAGCAAAACCCTGTTGCCAATGCTAGGACTGAGGGGCAAGCAGAAGAAGAAGAAAAAGGCAATCGAGTGCTGCAGCGGCTTGCATGGTCAAATTAAAAGGAGGAATTCTAACAATGCAATTACGCGAGTAGTCAGCAATCATGATGAGCATCTGCTGTAAAACAATGTCATAAATGCAAATGGTGGCATCTTTGCTGTTTCTGTCAGTGGACTTCATCATTGTGGTATTGATTATGCATTAAATGGGCAGGAATCTGACAGTCAAAGCTTGCCCTCTTCGAGATTAGAGAGATAATTGCTGCATGACACTCAGAGCGGATTAACAAGGCTCTTAGTATTGAGGCGGTCCGGGGCGGGCAACAAGAAGAACGGCCTCTAAACACCCTTCGAGGCTCCCGTGCTGCTCAATTGGGGCTGGGGCAAGCACAATCAGAGACAACAACAACCCACAACTAGAAACCAAACAAGAAAAGGGGCACCACCTAGTTGTAGATGCGAACTAGGACACACGTGATATCTCCTTGTACTCAAACGCACAAGAGAGGGGAATGCAAGATAGCCACACACACCAAACACAAACATTCACCATGCCAGAGAGAGGTAAAGTGCACAAATCAACTTGAGCAACTCATTCTTAGCCTTAAAGACTAGATGCACACAAAGCTTGATGAGAAATAGAGAGGCAACACAAAACATGACCTTGTTGCCAATACACAAATTGTCTTAGGGTTACGGGAGCCCTCTCACCAAGCACCCTCTTACAATTGAAAGTTTTGGCAAACAATTCAACAAGCCCTCAAACCACCAAGCATGAAATGGCACAACAAACTTCAAGGACAATATACCTTCAACCACCTGATGAGCCAACTTATCAAGTCAATTTGGAGAGAAGAGTCGTAGTTGCAGCATACAATTGCACCCAAAACTATGAATCTTATTTATGGACAAGAGTAGGCTACAAGTGTGATTGCAGAGTATAGTATCACTCCACTCCTGTAGATGGCATAACTAACTTCAAGCTTCTCCATGCACCTATGTGTAGTGATGGAATAGAGCACTCACAATGCACACACTCTACACAACTAGGCTTGAAGAGTGGTGTGTTATGTGTTGAGAATGGTGTGGTGTAGTGTGATCATGTGATGATTTACAAGGGAGAGAAGGGCTCTATTTATAGGTTTTAGAAGCCTCGATTGGGATTAGACCTAATCAAGTTCATTTGAAGAAATCAAATATTATGCATATTTTATTTTTTGAATGAGGGTGGGTCTCTCTTGTCCTTTGAGTCACATGGATGTGGGCTCAAGGGAAGAGGATTATTGAGGATGAAAGGAGAGAGGGATTGAGTGAATACTTTGGGAGTGCCTACTCTAGTAGAGGGTGCATTTTACAATAAGGTTAGTGGTCAGTAGTTAGTAATTATCACTAAAAAATCATTCACCAAATGGTGAGATATATGATGAGAAAATTTAGAGAAGGGATGAGCTTGTAAAGAGAGGTTGAAGCTTGGAGAAGTTGACATTCACCTCTTTACAGCACCGGTAGAAGAAGCGGTCAGCATGGCGAAGTAACGCGTGTCGATGAAGCTATGTTATCTTCAAACCTTGGAAAATTCATGATAAAGCCTTCATTTGCAGAGGTTAACCTTGGATTTTTGCTGATTTTTTTGAAGTTCTTTACAAAGCTGAGGAGAGTATGGTAATATGGATATATATGTAGAGAGAAAGAGGAACACCTAGGGTGTAGAAATGGAGGATGAAGTCTATGGAGGTGAGAGAAGTGGCAATGGTGAAGAGGGTGAATTAGGACATGGGAGTTGCAGGTTTGGGAGTGGGAAGGAGAGGGAGGAGTGTGTATGAAAGAGGAAAATGATAAAGTGGAAGAGGAAGTGTGACTGCATAGCATGGGCAAACTGGGGTCCACCAATAAAATCATAGCTCACAACTCGTAGCTCAAAAAAATATGAAAAAATTTGAGATAAAATTTCAGCCCACCAGCTACAACTTTTCTTTGTATCACCTTTTCAAATTCGTGGAGCATGTGATCTTTAAAAATTCAACAAAACCAACTGTGTTTTTCCATTGCACAAGGTCCTTGTGAGGTCTTTCTTTGGATGATTCTTTTGAATACCTCCATGAGTAAGCTCCCCATGGTGCATGCATGCATTCCACATACCCTTGACCTTATTTGGTAGGTCTATAATTGAAGATATTGTTGAGATCATGATATAAATGAATAGTACAACTAAGAAAATCAAATATTAAGGGGTCTAAAAAATATGTACATGTCAAATATAAATAATATAGGTGAAAAAAATATAAAGGGGTCAAAATAAATCTCTCTCATTATAAGTCTACCATAAAAAGATGAATATTTTTGGTGGTCTAATTTATGAGAGTAATAAAGAATAGATGTAAGAAGGAAAAAATCACAATAGTGAAAAAATATACACATAAATATAACTAGTTTTTTAATTTTTGTAGGGATGGAGTTACACCAAAAATAAGAGAAGCTTGCATGAAATTATGTTTATATGGAATAAAGAGTATGAAAAATGGTAAGAAAAAATATGGTAATGGTGAGTCAATGTACATAGCATAAATAACACACACCTAAGTATAAATATTTAAATAAATACCAAAATAATTATGAAAAATCTTTATATTTAGGCCCTATATACAATGAAATATTTACACACAAATGGGCCATAATATACTTATATTTTTTATATTTTTTGCTCAACTAGCCCAGTGACTAGCTAATTGAGGGTTTTTAAGAAGATATGGGAAAAGTCCCCTAAGTCACACACGCCTATGTACAGTGAAATGGTAGGGATAACCAAAATGTTTGAGTGATTTGATACGGTGAGGTAGCTTACTATGGCAATTATCGAAAGCCGAAAAATGGCTATCATTAGCTCCCCCCTTAGATAATGGTACATTCATGTACCATTTATCCGATCATACAACATGTAGATTATGTAACGTCTGTCTTTGTCTGCTCTCATCTTTGAAGAACCTTCGTTGTATGATTAAAAAACCTTATGTGATATGAAAGGTTCTCGGAGCCAATAGCAGGATGTAATGAAGTGACGGAGTAAACCTCCTCCATTGAGAAAGTTTCCATAAGCACCCCCCAGGATCAAAGATCTTGAAATATCTTTCCCAAAGAGAGATGTATGGTATGGAATCACTTACTGATTTCGGTTGAAGAAACTTGTAGATTTTATTTTTGTCCATCATTGCATCTATCACTATGAATGTGATATAAAAGATTGGTTGCTCTTCCTCCTGTGTAAAGTTGATGTATCTGCTACGATCTTCAAGAGCTTGTATGAGCAAATTCCTGAACTGTAGCTCATAAATTTCATTCAACCTGGGTAGACTCATCAAGTCAAAATTTCTATGATCTTCATGATTTAGGAAAGCTTGATCCATGCTTCCAACTGCTATTGGAAGATATTGAAAATGGTTTACCACATAAGTAGATAATAGACGAAGGTTTCCATTGCTTCCAACACATTCGAAGAGAATAGATTTTGGTACTGATTGATGACATATCCACATGTAGCAATCAACAAGTTTTTCATCTATGATGAAGACTAGAAGCATCACAATGTGCGACCTCCATACACCAAAGAACCAAATGAAGAAGGTTTGGAAACATCCGTTCATCACCAAGTATTCATGTCCTCTTCTACTTAAGAAGGTATGGTGCCCCTGATGAAAGGTATATATGAAGAGAGGAGAATTTGACTTTGAAGAGGTGAAACCCAATGTGAAGATGATTGGGGCTTCAAAAGTTTGGACTTTCTTGCTAAGAGATTGTCCCATGAATGAAGAGCCACCCACTAAAACACCATTGGAGAGAATGATACCCTTCTGACAGTTTCCTTTTATGATTTTATTTTTTACTACTCTCCCATGTTCTTCATCCCCTTCTACGCCCCCCCTTTGGCAAGGGTGTAACTCCTCACATTGTACCACCTCAAAGGTTGATGGATTACTGTCTAATTTTGTGAAAACTTTGGCTTCTTACATGATAGGTTCCTCCATGCTTAACACTAGGTTGGTAATGGGACACTTTTATGTCCTGGGACACTTTTATGTCCTGTTAAGTGACCATTTTCCTTGAATTATTTCAAGAGTTTCAAAATGGATTTTGAGGTGCTATCTGTCTAGAAAGTTGTCTCATGAAGCGAAAAAAACTCGACATTTTTTTGGAATATCAATTCCATCTTTAACCTTGTCCTTGCACAACATTTCACAACCTAAACTGTGTGAAAAAACGGGTCCTGTTTTTGGCTTTTTTTCAACTTTTTGCAACTATACCACTCTAGAATTCATGTTTGTGAGGTCTATAATGCTAGAGAGCTATCTTTAGTAGTCCTCAACATGTCTTGATGCTTCTAGGGAGAAATAAATGTTAAAGTTGTAAGTTATGGCCAAATTACAAAAATTGTCAAATCTTGTTTTTTAGCCAATTTTAGCTCTTCTATGATTTTTTTGGTGGCTTTCATGATATCCAAATGCAGTTTTGATTTTCTATGTCGCATATTGTAACATAAAGCTAATATTCCTTGAGTTTTGGGGCACCTAATACCCTATTTTTCATAGTAGACAACGATGGTTGATTTTTTCAATTATAGAAGAAAACGAAACATTCTAGTATATCAAGTATAGCTTTTTCAATATTGTTAGTTTCTTGTAACAACTACATGCATTTTGTAGTTAGTAACCATATCTAGTCATAAGGATCAAATTTGGCTAGATATTGAATAGTTTCTTTGGGATTCTACAACTCATAATGTTGAACCCAGTTTTTTCATGTTTGCTGTATTTAGTACTTCATCTTTGTCCCCAAGATTCCCCTTGGTAAGAGATGTATTATTCTTTTGACATACTCCATGGCTCCTTATGAACCTAAAGGAAAATAGGGAACTAAGAAAACATGCATATAGTATTTGTATTGAGCGTGGCTATAGAAACTTTGATGATAGGTTTGCAGAATGGTAAAAATTCAACTTTTTTGTACCTATTTCTTTTGGCAAAACAAAAAATAGTGAGTGAGAAGCAACATATGTTCTGATCACCAACCCATTGAAGTTAACTAGGGAATTTATCTCAAGTCCTACAAAAATCCGTAATCTTATTTTTATGCAACAAAACGTAAGAAATGATTGTTTTGATGAAAATGTACTGGTCCATCAACTTTGGAGGCTTGGTGTGACCAAAAGATGAGAAATTTTACAAGTTTCTTATTTTTTCCATGTGTAGTAGGCCTTGAACTATAACCTCATGAAAGGATTTTACAAAATGAGTGGATCTACTATGGTTTTGGAGGTTTTTTTCAAAACCCTGAAAGGACACTTTTATGTCTTGTTAGGTTACCAACCTAGTGTTAACATACATGGGTCATACCAATGCTTTTCAACATCCTCAAACACTTTTTGAAGATTATCCTCACATGGATTCAACTCACACTCTTCTACTTTGTTTTGGAGTTGGCATTCCATGTACAATCATCTCTTTATGATCAATGTGGTCTATGATCTCCCCACCTATGATCTCATCTTATTATTCACTCTCTTCTTTTAGACAAGATACACTCTTAGAACATTCCATAAGATCAAGGTTACCTTCAAGGTCTTCATTCTCCATAGAGTCATGTTGCACAAAAGCTTCATCTGCTCGGACTAGAAATTGATCCTCCGCCAAAAGGTTGGATGTATCCATTATTGAATCATCAATGCCATTTGAGATATCTTGTGTCGATTTTTGCATGCTTGTGATAAAGGTAGAAGAAAGAGATTCCACATTTGAATCTTGGCCACACACTTTAGCACTTGAATAATCAGTTGGCATGTAAGTAACTTCTTCAACATTTGTCGGAGTAGAAGGAGACAAGTATGGAAAAGGAGATGACTCCTTGATAGAAACACTTTCATGATGGTTGGTTCTTCCAGCATGATGGAAACCATTTTTGATGTAGAAGTACTTGTGAAACTTCCTTCGGGCAATAGTGACCGCTTCTTCAAAGGTAGAGGGTCCACTACAAGTAACCTTAGTCTTTAGGAAAGGAGACAAACACGAAATAAATTGCTCCATTTTTACATAATCTGGAAATGTAGAACTAAACCCATATCCTCCCCATTGACGAGAAAACATATCCTCATAAGCATAGTAGTCTTCACCATGTTGTTGAAGTCTCCCGAATGAAGCCCATGCTTTCTCCGTTGTTGGAAATTTAGAGAATCTGGTCTTCAAAGCTTTGGAAATTTGGGTATACCCATCTTCAATCTGAGAAGACATACTCCAAAACCATTGCTCAGCGTTGCCTCTAAGGCATAGCAATAGAAAATCCCCTTTTTCAATGTCATCCCTTTTACCAAGGATACGACAAACCATTCTAAAATCAGCAAGAAAATCATCAACATCTTCTTCTAGATTTCCGAAGAAGATTGGGATATCATCAAAGGTATAGCGTGTCATAGTCTCTCAATGCTAGAACCACACAAAGATTAGTTCCAAACAATCATTTTCTCTCATGACATCAACTAACTACACAAAGTTTTGAAAGGTCTTTCAACATGAATTCTAGATTCTTATGTGAAAATGTTTTTTTCCTTTCTTATGTTATGCTAATCCAAACCATATTCTAGATCAATTTTTGTTGCATTGAAACTAAACTCAGTCATACAAGATTTCATGATTCATATAATCTTCTTGATTATGCTAAAATTCAAGCATTCATGCAATACAACAACAATAACCACAAAGTCAGCCCTCCGTGGGGGCACCAATTTGAGGCGGTCCGGGGCGGGCAACAAGAAGAGCGGCCTCTAAACACCCTTCGAGGCTCCCGTGCTGCTCAATTGGGGCTCGGGCAAGCACAATCAGAGACAACAACAACCCACAGCTAGAAACCAAACAAGAAAAGGGGCACCACCTAGTTGTAGATGCGAACTAGGACGCACGTGATATCTCCTTGTACTCAAACGCACAAGAGAGGGGAATGCAAGATAGCCACACACACCAAACACAAACATTCACCATGCCAGAGAGAGGTAAAGTGCACAAATCAACTTGAGCAACTCATTCTTAGCCTTAAAGACTAGATGCACACAAAGCTTGATGAGAAATAGAGAGGCAACACAAAACTTGACCTTGTTGCCAATACACAAATTGTCTTAGGGTCACGGGAGCCCTCTCACCGATCACCCTCTTACAATTGAAAGTTTTGGCAAACAATTCAACAAGCCCTCAAACCACCAAGCATGAAATGGAACAACAAACTTCAAGGACAATATACCTTCAACCACCAGATGAGCCAACTTATCAAGTCAATTTGGAGAGAAGAGTCGTAGTTGCAGCATACAATTGCACCCAAAACTATGAATCTTATTTATGGACAAGAGTAGGCTACAAGTGTGATTGCAGAGTATAGTATCACTCCACTCCTGTAGATGGCATAACTAACTTCAAGCTTCTCCATGCACCTATGTGTAGTGATGGAATAGAGCACTCACAATGCACACACTCTACACAACTAGGCTTGAAGAGTGGTGTGTTATGTGTTGAGAATGGTGTGGTGTAGTGTGATCATGTGATGATTTACAAGGGAGAGAAGGGCTCTATTTATAGGTTTTAGAAGCCCTGATTAGGATTAGACCTAATCAAGTTTATTTGAAGAAATCAAATATTATGCATATTTTATTTTTTGAATGAGGGTGATTCTCTCTTGTCCTTTGAGTCACATGGATGTGGGCTCAAGGGAAGAGGATTATTGAGGATGAAAGGAGAGAGGGATTGAGTGAATACTTTGGGAGTGCCTACTCTAGTAGAGGGTGCATTTTACAATAAGGTTAGTGGTTAGTAGTTAGTAATTATCACTAAAAAATATTTACAAAATCATTCACCAAATGGTGAGATATATGATGAGAAAAGTTAGAGAAGGGATGAGCTTGTAAAGAGAGGTTGAAGCTTGGAGAAGTTGACATTTACCTCTTTACAACACCGGTGGAAGAAGCGGTCAGCATGGCGAAGTAACGCGTGTCGATGAAGCTATGTTATCTTCAAACCTTGGAAAATTCATGATAAAGCCTTCATTTGCAGAGGTTAACCTTGGATTTTTGTTGATTTTTTTGAAGTTCTTTACAAAGCTGAAGAGAGTATGGTAATATGGATATATATGTAGAGAGAAAGGGGAACACCTAGGGTGTAGAAATGGAGGATGAAGGCTATGGAGGTGTGAGAGAAGTGGCAATGGTGAAGAGGGTGAATTAGGACATGGGAGTTGTAGGTTTGGGAGTGGGAAGGAGAGGGAGGAGTGTGTATGAAAGAGGAAAATGATAAAGTGGAAGAGGAAGTGTGACTGCATAGCATGGGCAAACTGGGGTCCACCAATAAAATCATAGCTCACAACTCGTAGCTCAAAAAAATATGAAAAAATTTGAGATAAAATTTCAGCCCACCAGCTACAACTTTTCAAATTCGTTGAGCATGTGATCTTTAAAAATTCAACAAAACCGACTGTGTTTTTCCACTGCACAAGGTCCTTGTGAGGTCTTTCTTTGGATGATTCTTTTGAATACCTCTAAGAGTGAGCTCCCCATTGTGCATGCATGCATTCCACATACCCTTGACCTTATTTGGTAGGTCTATAATTGAAGATATTGTTGAGATCATGATATAAATGAATAGTACAACTAAGAAAATCAAATATTGAGGGGTCTAAAAAATATGTACATGTCAAATATAAATAATATAGGTGGAAAAAATATAAAGGGGTCAAAATAAATATCTCTCATTATAAGTCTACCATAAAAAGATGAATATTTTTGGTGGTCTAATTTATGAGAGTAATAAAGAATAGATGTAGGAAGGAAAAAATCACAATAGTGAAAAAATATACACATAAATATAACTAGTTTTTTAATTTTTGTAGGGATGGAGTTACACCAAAAATAAGATAAGCTTGCATGAAATTATTTTTATATGGAATAAAGAGTATGCAAAATGGTAAGAAAAAATATGGTAATGGTGAGTCAATGTACATAGCATAAATAACACACACCTAAGTATAAATATTGAAATAAATACCAAAATAATTATGAAAAATCCTTATATTTAGGCCCTATGTACAATGAAATATTTACACACAAATGGGCCATAATATACTTATATTTTTTATATTTTTATATTTTTGGCTCAACTAGCCCAGTGACTAGCTAATTGAGGGTTTTTAAGAAGATATGGAAAAAGTCCCCTAAGTCACACACGCCTATGTATAGTGAAATGGTAGGGATAACCAAAATGTTTGAGTGATTTGATATGGTGAGGTAGCTTACTATGGCAATTATGGAAAGCCAAAAAACGGCTATCAGTATTAATCATGAGAAAGTCTAGATGTCTTTAGAGGTCGTGTTCACAGGCGCCCACCACAACAACACTCGTTCTTTAGCAGGGATTATAGCACGTTTAGCTACTATTTCAACCTTGCAAGGAGTAGCAACTGCAGAAATGCATTCATCTTCTTCCTATCGCGCTCGGGCTCCTTGAGGGCTTTGATCACAAGGGTAGCGGCGCTAATTGCTCTCCTACTTCTAGTCGTGCTCCATTTCAACGTCACCATTGAGGGAGCCACCCGTAAACTCCAGCAAACAGTAGACATGAAGGTGAGTGATGCATGTTTTGGCCCCACGATGAAGATGCAATGCTTATAAATCAAGGGCAACAAGAATATGAGGAGGTGGTTTTTGTTCTTTTAACAGGAGGGGAGGTTAGAGCTACCTCTTCATTGGCACCCAAGGTTGGGCCTCTAGGTCTGTCGCCCAAGAAGGTTATAAAAGAAGACATCGCCAAGGAGATTACCAAGGACTGGAAGGGCCTGCGCGTTATCGTCAAGCTCACTGTCCAAAATCGTCAAGCCAAGGTTGATGTCGTCCCTTCCACTATCTACGAGGGATCCAATTTGGGCGACATCTCTGCTGGTTTTCTCTCCTTTCTTTCTGTTACTTCTACTTCTGATTTCGCGACCCTGCATTGCCCTCTCTCTCTCTCTCTCTCTCTCTCTCTCTCTCTCTCTCTTTACTAGGAATAAACCGTAGCTAAATTAAATCATGATAAAGATGCCCGTTACATAAACCTCAGAAAAATAGCCCATTTGCTTCATTCTGCACCCACCCCCACACCTAAACATTATTACAGAACATGAAACATCATTGGAATCAAAACTCAATAGCTTAAGAATATGAGAGCTAATACTTGTAGTTGGCAACATGAAGCGATTCATCAGTGCCAACGCCCTTAGCAGCATCTCCAACATATTTTCCAAGTACAGCCGTCTCACTAGAGTTGGCCTTGCATCGGGCAAGCAAAGCAGCTTGTGCTGTAGGAATGTTTTCCTTCTTTCCAGCCCAAGTCTTCAAAGTACTGGCTTGCATTAATGCTCGTCCAAATGAGAAAGAAAGTGTCCATGGCTTCTTGGTATCCAGCTCATTCATGGCATTCAAATTCAAAGTTGCTTCTTCCTCACTTTGACCGCTCGACAAGAACATGACACCAGAAACAACAGGAGGAACCATCCTTTGAAGTGCTTGTACGGCATAGCGAGCCAACCCATTTGCATTCTCAAGTATGGCAAGAGGAGACAGCTCAGTTGGACCAATCTTGAGCACAGCTCTCCACTTCGCAAATCGGGCTCCAGCATTGGGCAAGGCCGTCCAATCCATGAGTGGTTGTCTCACCGTCAGCGCATGCCTGCAAGGTCGACAGTGCCCTTATCTCCCTTGATGCCGAGGACTAATCCACCCTCTTTAAGTACCTCCACAAACGGATCCCTTGCCAGGTCGCAATGTAATTGGCAGCCGCAATAAGCTCAGTTGCATATTTACCCTCGAACGCGGCCATGGCAGCTAGCAAGCCAGGTCGCAATGTAATTGGCAGCCGCAATAAGCTCAGTTGCATATTTATCCTCGAACACAGCCATGGCAGCTAGCAAGGTAGAGATGCAAGGGTCTCTCTCTCTCTCTCTCTCTCTAAAAAAACTGAACTCTCTCTAAAAAAACTGAACTCTCTCAAAGAGCGCGCTCTTTGAGAGGGTTCAGTTTTTTTAGAGAGAGAGAGAGAGAGAGAGAGAGAGAGAGAGAGAGAGAGAGAGAGAGAGAGAGAGAGAGAGAGGAGAGAGAGAGAGAGAGAGAGAGAGAGAGAGAGAGAGAGAGAGACAGAGAGAGAGAGGACCTTCTCATCCACTTTGAAAAAGAGCGATACTTTGCGAGGTACACACACACACGCACGCCCCTCATTCCCCCCCCCCCCCCCCCCCCCCCCCCCCCCTCTCTCTCTCTCTCGTGCAGGGCTTGCCTTCTTCTTCGCCATAGCCATGCGGAAGGAGGACACTATCACGCTTGTGAGTGCGGAGGGGTTCGAGTTCGTCATTGATCGCAAGGCTGCCGTCATCTCGAACACCCTCAAAAGCATGCTCAGCTCCGCCGGAGGCTTCAAGGAGACGGGAAGTCAAGCTTCCGGAGATAAGCACACCGGTTTTGGAAAAAGTATGAGAGTTTTTCTACTAGTTTTTGCAGTTTTCCAATAGCCTTGAGACGGAGTTTGACATCGAGCCAGAAATGACTCCGGCCTTGATCATGGCTGCGAATTTCCTGCACACATAGTGGTGGCTTCTTGGTCCATAGAAGGATGAAGATTGATAGTGTTAAGTTTTTGTTAGAGCTGCCGCTTGACCTGCCTTTCATCCTGTAAATGTCATGCTAGCAAAGGTTTTGCACAGGGTGAATAGAGGGTCTTGTAAATTATAATGTTCAAGGATTTCATATCCAAGTGTCCTTTATGGTCCAAAAGAGAGAGAGAGAGAGAGAGAGAGAGAGAGAGAGAGAGAGAGAGAGAGAGAGAGAGAGAGAGAGAGAGAGAGAGAGAGAGAGAGAGAGAGAGAGAGAGAGAGAGTGTTAAAAATTAGCCCCATTGGCTTCGCTCCAATTAATTACCAGCAGAGTTATATTTCTAATGGGGCCGGCTGTAGAGTAGAAAATCTTGCCGGAGCTGAGCATTGTGGGAGATGGGAGCAGCTGAAGCGTAGGAGCAAGTGGAGGAGAAGCCGTGGGGGATGATGCAGCACCTGCAGAAGCACAAGCCAATGTCGTCAGGTGGTAGAGTTTGTGACGCTCCTGGTGGGGGCAGGCGTGGTGGTGGTGCAGCTGGCAGTGATGGCGCCGCCGCTGCTACTGTTAAGCCCATTGCTGGTGCCCGTGGGCTTTCTGATGGCGCTGTGCACGAAAGGTCCCCTCATAACCGGGGGGGGGCATAACGGCTGTTTTTGCGGTGTCGTGGGTGTACAAGTATGTACTGACGGGGAGACAACCTGACATTTCCCATGAATTGTTCCTTTTGATGAATATTGCAGCCTTCGCTTGCGGCCGATATCACAACCGCTTATATTTTTTTAGGGAAAATTACCAAAATACTCCTCTAATTTGAGGAAATTCCCAAAATACCATTGTATCTATTTTGGTTGGATTGTTCAATATTTTCTAATATTCATTCGTTTTTGACAATTGAGATCCGTTTTTTAGTGCTCAGCATGTAATTTGTCACCAGTTACCATCGCAAAAAAGGCAATTATGTCTAGAAGCAATTCATCTCCAAAGCTTACGAGAATTGCCACTGTGGTTGAAGCCATCAATTGGATGGATGTTGAGGGACGTTTGAGTCTTTTGGACATGCTTGTATCTGATGTTTTGGAAATGTCTTTCTAAGTTTTTTTCAAAAAAAGAGAGGGAGAGAAAGAGAGAGAATCCAACTTGCTTCTGAGACTCTGAGAAAGCGGGACAAAGAGAAGCCCTCCAAGTGAGCAAGAGACATGACATTAAAAATTCATTAAACTCGGCCGCTAAGAGTGAGTGACCGGTGCTTGAAAAAAACTTTTTTCCAAAAACTTGTCAAACCTACATGTTAGAAACAATAGAGGTAAATTGACTAAATCTGAATGTTTTTACACCAATTTACAAATTTTTTTTATTTTTTTTGGAGGTTTTCTCACCTTTACCTATGATATTTAGAGGTAAATTTGTAGGTGGGGTTACACTAAACCTAGGTTTGTGTTACACTAAACCTATATTTTTTTCAAGCATTGTGAGTGACTTATAGAGGCGGCGCTGAGTGTGTGTGTGTGTGTGTGTGTGTGTGTGTGTGTCTGTGTGTGTGTGTGTGTGTGTGTGAGAGAGAGAGAGAGAGAGAGAGAGAGAGAGAGAGAGAGAGAGAGAGAGAGAGAGAGAGAGAGAGTAATTGGCTAGATTGGTTGAGAGCATGCACACCCCTTCCATGCAGAGTTTGTTGCCTAGTGGCGGAGTCAGGCCCTGTTTTGTGGAACTCTAGAAGAAGGTGGAGGTAGGGATTTACGCGCTACTAGAAAGACTGGTTTTTGAGAAAAGATTCCTTGGTTGTGATCCCACAACTGTGGAAGATGAACCTCACTCTCTCTCTCTCTCACACACACACACACACACACACACACACACACACACACATCCAAATTCTTCATCTTTGTTCTCGTCGAAAGATAGGGCCAAGGTGATTGCAAAGGCATTGCATAAGAGGTGATTGACAAGCTGTTGCATGCAAGTGGTGATTATCATTCATGTCGATAGTACCTTATGATCTTCATCACCTCTCCCGCCCTTGGCCGCAAAGTCCGCGTGATTGGGGCCTCCTCTTTTGTAACTCACCATGAAAACTAAAAGATTCTGTAGTCCATGAAAACTATCCTTTTCATGTATGTGATGTGAAGGATATTTTCCTTTTCCTCTCGTTTCTCAAGTGTCATGATTATACGCTACAAGATCTTTTTTGCAAGCTAGACAAAATGGAGTCACTCACTCAAAAAAATTTATCTCCGATTTCAATAAGGTACAACCTAGCACCAAAGATTGCAAATACACATTGTTCATATTGGCTCCAACCTACCACTGTTTCCATTATGATTTAAGTTCTATGTATCTTGTGGGGTTTTGCTCTTTTTTATAATTGCTCGAAAAGGTTTGCTTGGAGTTTGAAATTCCTCATCCTGTAGTCAACCATGGCTAGGCACATAACCATCTATGGACGACAATGTGGCAACAAGATTGTATTTATGTTTGACGACAACATCTAAGCACTTTCTTTCTCTTTTGTGATACAACATTATGAAATAATCAATGCATTCAATTTGTATCCATTAACTCTAATGGGAGAGCATGTGAAGATAAAGGCTACTGAACATGCTAGTGGTGAACAAATCTTCCTTCTCAATCATGGCCAATGTCAATTCTATAAGGTTTATATTGATATTGAAAGTACACAAGGCATTGGAATGAAGGACACACTAGTAATAGTCAGATGGTCCCTCCAGAGTAGTTGGTAAACTACATGCAATGCCTTCACAAAGCAGCCTACACATGGTACTCAAGCAAGCAAAGGATATCATTCAAGTTCAAGAGCTACCTATGCATTATGATGGACATGTGGCATTTGAATTACCATCTTTTTGATCTATTTGTGCACGAATTTATGACAATTGCAACGTGTGAATTTACCATGGAGAATAAGTTTGCACAAATAGAGTTTTGGAATATGCTCAGCAAGATGGTTCAGAAGCAAGGATATGATTGTGTATCAATGTGTGTGTAATACATTAAAGGAAGAGTATGGATCTTTTGTTTGAGATTATTTTAATGTGTGTGAACACATTAAAGGAAGACTATGGCTCTTTTTTTTGAGACTATTTGAGATGCAACATGGTTACTTTGCTACACTATACTCTATAGAGTAACTACTGAGATCTTGATCTAATCTTTTTCATTGCTTATGCTCGCTCGGTTTCTTGTCCGCTCGGAAGTACTTGCTCGAGGATTAGGATTCCTCCATGACCACATATACGCTAAGCAGGTCCAGATGTGAATTATGGTACCTCTCCCTACAAGAGCGTTGTACACACACAAACACTGTTGTACGATTATAGAATAAGCTATGACACAGACATGGTCTGCATTGGAGCATATGCAAGGGACATACAATACATTAGAAGATGAGGTTTCCTTCGCCCATCATTCTCTCTTTCTCTCTCTCTTTCCAACTTCTCTGCGGGGAAAGGTGAAACTAGGCATGATTTTTATTGAAATCTTTCTATGTCAATACGGTAACAGGAAGGGCTAAGAGCCATCTATTGCCACCTATGTTTGACTGGCTAAGAGCCATCTATTTGTAATCCATCAGTGATTGATTTCAAGATCGAACAATTCTATTCAGTTGAGGACTCATCGATTTTAGTGGACAAGCAAGCGTCTTTCCATTACTATTTTTTGAGTGTTATTTTAGCACCACACACTTTGAGTGTGAAGATCAAGTTGATTTTTTGAAAGTCTCAAACTTGTAAATGTGTCTCTCTACCAAGGTGTATAGATGAAGCAAGCAATTTAGATAGCACGACTGTTCATAAAAATCCATAATGATGGAATTTTGGGTCTTTGGGTCTAGACAAGATCCAATTGTGAATACGATTCCAACTTGAGTGGATCTCCTATTTTATCTATAGCACTAAGAGTGTGTATACGAGTACAGTTTTGGGATAAGACCCATCTCGTAATTACTAAATCACTTATTAAGTGTTGATAGTCAATTCTTGGAACCTTCACACTTGCACTTTCAAGGAAAGAAGTCCACCAATTGCCAAGGGGTAATGGACAATTTTAAGCTTTCAAAGACATAAGGGAAAGCTCAAGGGGGGTCACGGACACAGGCCAAGGGCCAGCTGTTAGTTGAGCAGTTTTCATTACAAAGTTTAGCCAAGGGGTTTGACAATGTCCATATTAACCAAGGGGTTTGGATTTCAAAGGCAACACCCAGGGTTATATGTGCCATACTTCTTGAATTTCAATGTTTTTCACTTAGCATTCCTAGGTCTTTGTAGGCGGAAAATTTGGGTAGGTGTATTTACCTACAAGTAAGTGAACGCTATGTTCAACCTCCAAGTACGCATATGATTTGGTTTATTTTCATTTTTGCATATGCTTTGCTTGACTTTTTCAAGTTGGATGAATAAACTTCTATGTTTTCATCCATTTTTGCTCTTCAGCGAGATGACAAGGTCATGTAAGAGCCAAGAAATTTGGGCTGTAGTGTCCAAAATAAACTTTTGCATTACGTAGTTATGGACCCACTTGTAGGTTTTGATTTGGCACATGTTGTCACATGGTAAACAACATGGTCTACAAACTCAAGGAATTCGGTTTAGCCAGTGTGGAGCATGGATAATGAGGGTCTCTCTCACACACGTCGCATGCGTGTTTACAATTTGTTGGGGGGAAATCATAGCATAGCCTAATCAACCCAAGACCAACAAAATTATCAATCCTAGGATCAGCAACCCGGCTAGGGCATGGAAGCACGAGCATCGGATGTATCAAATGAGAGGATTCAAGAGAATTCTCATCCAATGCAATAGAGATTAGCCATGAATCACTAACTCTAATCACATCATCAATTAAGCGTCACCTTTCCATATACTAGAGCCTCAAAGCACACTCTTGAAAAGCACACATGAATTACATTGGTGTTGGCCTCTTCAATCACCACATGTCAATCAAGGTACTTCATCAAAAGCTACACACACAAGGTGAACGGTGCTAGAGTTTCATAAAACCCATCCACACACAAGAAAACAATAGGAATCACAAGATTAAGAACCAACCTAATTAGAGATGTTAAATATCACAATCGAGTGCTCATAGAAGGATAGGAGTGGTTAATAAGCAAGAAGTCATCACACATACTCAAATCTAGAATAATGAGAAGGTGAAACTACTTCATGACATAATGGAATAGAAGAATTGAGACTAATGAAGAAAGGGGAGATTAGATTAAGAAAAGCTTCTCTAATTAGAACAAATTAACATTATCCTCTTAAGCATGGACATTAAGCTCAAGGCTAGGCCATCCATAGAGTGAAAACTCAAGAGAGAGACAACTCTCAAAAGTGGATCCTCAAGAGTGGATACTCAAGAATGAAGCCTCCTTGCATAAAGGCTTCCTTATAAAGGCTTGCACCACAATCCCTTCTACTATGGGTTTAAGTTTGAGCCCTCTAGCTAACATATACAACTTTGAACCTTATACAAAGTGAGTAGGAAACATTGTGCGCATCCATAGCACATCTCCCACTTGATGCATAGTCGATGTAACCTGTGCTAGCCGCCGCTGCTAACATTCCCCCCTTCCTAATTTGGCACATGTCCTCGTGTGCCCGGTGAAGCAAAACACGGTGACATGGTAGAAAGCAAGTCCATGGAAGAAATATTGAGCTACAAAACATAAGAACAAGTAATGAGCATCAAAAGCCAACAAGGATAAAAAACACGAAGTCCAATGAGCAATCATGCAAAATGATTTTTTCTTCTAAAAGATGGGTGGGTCATAGTAAAAAACTAAACAAAATGAAGCAAAAAAAAACACCTAAATATCATGAAGATGAAACCACTTGAAATTTCAATTATATGCATGAAACACAAGCAATATTATGACCGTAGGCTAATGAAAGTTCATAAACCTATTAGCCTAAAAACTATGTGACCAGGGGTAATAAATCATTCAAGTCTATCATGTCTATGGGCTATAAAAAAGCTACTAATCTATTAGTACATTGTCATAGCTTTTTGAAGCTCATGGAAGTTTTGTTTTTGTCATTCATAAAAAAAAGTAAAGCACGTTACAAGTACGACTCTCGGCTCCTTGAACCCTCAAGAAGGTGTTCCAAAAGCCTACTAGCCTACCAAGGCGACGACTAACCCCTATCAGCTCAGGGCATCGGTTTAGGGCCTTGACCAAGCGAGCAAAGGTGGTTCCCCTCGCCTACCAAGTGCCAATAAGGCGCTAAGCCTCACAAGACACAACACAACATATAAATTTTCTTTTCATGTGTCTAGTAGCATTTTTGCTACTTTTTCTTGACACCTTTTTACTTCATTGTTTCATTTTTGAGCGCTTTTTTATTGCTTCCCACATGAGAGTATATATGGAAAATGGACAAAAGGACTAAAGCCTAATCACGGCCCTAGGTCATGTTAAAAATGAATGGAGTATTAAAACTATCACTAAGAGTCTAGGACTAATGAGCAATAATACTTCATTAACCTAAGGTATAGGCCAATTACCTATAATTAACACACATAAAACTTAATAGTTTGATGAGTTAATATTCACAAAGCAAAGTGTTGAAACTTTAGTATGCCTAGCTTTTGAACATGAAAGAACCATAGCTTACAAGCAAAAAATCACTTTATCCAAGTATGGGGAATGGAGAGATAAACAAAAGAGAAAAATCATGGAAGGATTTCACCTATTCATGCTCTTTTGAGCATCCTTGAGCAAGCATCCACTTGGTAGAGAAGTCTCTTGATCTTTTTATTACAATCCAAGCTGATTGAAGCTAAGTGTAAACACAAACTTCAAAGGCCTTTTATTGAAATCCAAGAGCACACAGAAAACATTAATGAAAACCTAAATCTAGGGTCTTGCATATTTGAATTTGCCAAAGGAAACAAACCCTAGGGTAAAAAGTGCCTTTGGGTTCTGCACATTGTGCTCTTTAGTAGCTTCTAAGTAAAGCACATTTTGCAATTTAAAGTCTCTCATGTATGATTCAAAAGTTGATTAAATGCTGGCTCAATTCATATATGCAATTTAAAACAACCCAAGAGCTAGAAATGATGCAATTTCTAAATGAATTTGAAGTGGCTCTCGATAGCCAAATTTTACATTTTAAAGCTTCTAGAAAAGTTGGGTAACAACTAGCTCACATGAAATTTTACAATTTTAGAGCAAGCTATGAGCTAGAGATGACTGCAAATTTTGATGAAATGAAAGTGAATGGCTCTCAATAGCCAAATTTTGTACTTGAAAGCTCTCAAAAAATCTGGGTAAACACTAGCTCAAAATGGAAAAATTTAACTTTTGACCAAGCTATGAGCTAGCATGTATACAACTTTTAATCCAAAGAATTGGAATGGCTCTAAATAGCCACATTTTGCAATATTTTGCAATGATGGCCCATTCTTTGATCAATGAAAGTTCTTGTTACCCACAACCCTTCAAAATAAAGCTAAATTGCTAGTGCATGAAAGCATTTGTCATTTAAAGTTAGCACTAAAAATGATTTTTCATTCAATATGTGCAATCCGGTGCTTGAATGAATAATTGGTACTTTTTATCAATTATGATGATGAATTGGCCAAATAATTAATGTGTGCGTCACAATATTGGCTCAAAAGATTGAGATAGATCACTCAATCAAAGCTTAATTGTGAGGAAATTTTGTATTGCCATGCTAATGTTGATCAATGTGATGAACGTGGCAATGTTGCATTCATTTTTATGTGTGATTGTAACCGAAATTCACTCATGTGTAGCTATGCAAACCAAAAATGACAAATCCAATAGGCTTTGAATGATTGAGGATATTGAATATGAGTAATCAAAATTGCAATGATTGAAAATCGGATACACATTTGCATTTGAGGAGAAGTATCGCGCTACATTGTGAGTGCAATGCTTGGTCCATAAGCAAAAACCAATTTTTGTGCTTGCATGACAAAAATCAATTGCTAAAGGGGCATGACATTGATCATAATTTTGGTAACATGGATACGAAGTTTGTATGCTTTGATTGATCATTGACAACATGAGCTTGAATTTATGGAAGTGTGTATAGGATTGATTCACGAATTTTTTCTTGAGGTGTCATATGGTGAAAAATCTCTCTCTATCTTTGTCTTTGTGGGCACATCCCCTAAGAGGAGGATTTTTTAAATAAATTTTTTTTTCGAATCCTGCCACTTGCAGCCTGCCTCCTTTTGCCTACTTATGAGGCAAGTTTCTCGCTCACGTACTCATCTGGTTGCGAGACCCCACACATGCGCCACCTCATGCGGCTTGCCTAGCTTGGTTCACTCACACACAAACCCGTGAACACACACACCTATTTTTGGGCCGCAATAACACTACACAACTTGCGTTCACTCTCTCTTTGGCTCCCTACTGGCCCGCCACGTCTGGATTGGCACTCACGAGTCACCACACACTACTCACTCACACACGTTCAGTGATGAGCTTTTCTCTGTCGGAGACTGAGTCTATTGAGTCCTCTCACTACCCAACACACAAGCCTTTTGGCTTGAGCATCACAGCACACGTCTGGATTGGCCCTCACGAGTCACCACACACTTCTCACTCACGCACGTTTGGTGATAAACTTTGCTCTATTCGCGGACTGAGTCTATTGAGTGCTCTCACTACCGCTGATGACAGCCTGCTCGGCGCTCGCCTCTTGCCAAGCTTTGCACCCCATATCCCTCTCGATAAACCTCTCGGTCTCTCTCTTTGGTCGCACTTAGCCGTATCTACAACAAGCGCAAAATGACACCCACCACAATGGTGGCCCACTATCTGCTGTCCCGACCGGCTCAGAATTCATGCAGGTTACGTGAGTTGCAGCAGCTTGCTAAAGCAATTGGGGCTTGTTCCCATCCCTTCCTTCAAAAAATAGCGGGAGTTGAGTGATTGGCTCTAATAAAGTGAAAATTCATCTGTACAATAGCGATTGCTTACCGTTGCCCAACTTAAGATTCAAATGGTCATTCTTCTTTTATGATAAAAGGCACTAATTGTTTGTTTACACTTGCAGCATGAGGAGCATGACTCGAGCATGAGCCTTAATATTGTGGTAATTTCTTGAAGATGATTTGGAGTGAAGCTTTGCCTTTTGTCGCATTTTAGATCACTTAGCTAAGAGCCTAATATATCCCCTTGCACCATGTAAAGTTTGGCTATACAAAAGCCAATGCATCATTGCCATTTATCTCTCCTTTCTTGCTTTGTATGTTAAACTTGCTTTGCATTATGAGTTGAGATTCTTTATTGGACTACATTAAAACCTGAGAGACATAATTGAGCATAAATTTTTTGTGATGCTTGAGGTATATGCAAAATGCTTTCCTTCTCTAGCATATTTCTAAAGAGATGGTGGCTTATGATAGGTTTTGGTGCCTTGAGGGAGCTTGACATGGTCTCTTATATATGCTATGTGGGAGCTAGAATGAGGGCGTCAAACGTGTGCTATGCTTGTGTAATCATTTCCATGCATACATGAACTCTCATTCCACAAATGTTTTGGCTTGTGCATGGTTTGATGCTCGCATTCATTGGCTAGGTCAATTGAGTTACACACCTAATTTTAGTAAATAATTAGCACACATTGAACCACATCAATCAATCAAGAGTTGAGCTGAGCAAGTGAGTACACTTACATTGTAATCACACTCCAAGCTATTCCTTTGCTCCACGCAAGGACGCATCATTGCACACACAAGTGTGTGCACTATCAAATTGGCTCCAAAATTGACCATTGTAGGCCAAAACTCAAACACTCAAATCATCAAATTAGACATAAATTAACACAATTAACTTGATTAGAGTGATGACTCCACCTCTTATATAAGGGGATTAATCATACATCACACATCAAATGCTAGTGGTTAGGTTAGCAAAGTTAGTAAAAAATTAGCATGAAATTAGTACAATTAGCATGGAAATGAAGAGAAACTAGTAATGGTTAGTGTGAAATAAGTAAAATTGGAGGTGCAATTGGGAGTTTGGGGTATTCATAACTCAACAATTATCTTCAATTACTTGCACACATCATCAAATCAAACCAAAATTGAGTTACACACCCTCAAAAACCAATGAAATTAGTAGTGAGATTACTCTATTCTAAACATCCTATACTCACTAGCTTAGGTTAACGATCCCCGGCAACGGCGCCAAATGTTGGAGGGCAATCATAGCATAGCCTAATCAATCCAAGACCAAAAAGATTATCAATCCTAGGATCGGCAACCCGGCTAGGGTATGGAAGCATGAGCATCGGATGTATGGAATGAGAGGATTCAAGAGAATGCTCATCCTATGCAATAGAGAATAGCCATGAATCACTAACTCTAATCACAAAATCAATCAAGCGTCCCCTACACGCATTAAGTCCACCAAAGTCCGACTTGCCAAGACTAGAACCTCAAAGCACACTCTTGACAAGCACACACTAATTGCATTGGTGTTGGCCTCTCCAATCACCACATACCAACTTCATCAAAAGCTACTCACACAAGGTGAATGGTGCTAGAGTTTCATAAAACCCATTCACACACAAGAAAACAATAGGGCACATACACTAATCACAAGATTAATAACCAAATTAATCAACCTGATTAGAGATGTAAAATGTCACAAATCGAGTGCTCATGGAAGGAAAAGAGTGGTTAATAAGCAAGAATTCATCACACATACTCAAATCTAGAAGAAGGTGAAACTACTTCATGAAATGGAATAGAAGAATTGAGACTAATGAAGAAAGTAGAGATTAGATTAAGAAAAGCTTCTCTAATTACAATGGATTAGCACTAGCCTCTTAAGCATGGGCATTAAGCTCAAGGCTAGGCCATCTATAAAGTGAACACTCAAGAGAGAGAGAGCTCTCAAAAGTGGATCCTCAAGAGTGGATACTCAAGAATGAAGCCTCCTTGCATAAAGGCTTTCTTATAAAGGCTTGCACCACAATCCCTTCTACTATGGGTTTAAGTTTGAGCCCTCTAGCTAGCATATACAACTTTGGAACTCCCAATGAGCCCAAGACCTTATACAACGTGAGTAGGAAACATTGTGCGCATCCATAACACATCTCCCGCTTGATGCATAATTGGTGTAGCCCATGTTAGCCGCTGTTAACACAATTACCTCCACACCCAAGTACATCTCGTACTTGAAGGATGCTCTTTTTTTAGCATCCTTACCTGAGACAAATTCCACATGTGGTGAATATGAGTCTCTAGGATTGACACTGGTGCCACTAATTTAATTTTGTGTTGTGACAATGTCCCTAGGTGCTGGTCAAATCCGTTTTCTAGACCATTAAACATTAGTGTATCACCAATCTTGTTTTTCAGCATGAAAATACTTCTCCAAGGGGGGAGTAATGTCATGG
>NW_028221807.1:0-50108 GCF_014529385.1 Adiantum capillus-veneris
ATCTGATTTCCGGGTCTTGCTCTAAAGAGGTTAGTGTATCCCTCTGTGAATGTCTTCCACTTGATCTCTTCAAGAGACTCTCTGTGTGTTGTGCAGCCTAGCAAAAAGAACCCGAGACATCTCTGATCCTGATATCTCATGACTCTAGCCAATGGTCCAAAGCCCTCTTTGAATAGACAATGAAAGCGGCCTCGTATCTCATAGTATACCAGACAATGACAAATGTGTTTTAACTCTGTCTCCGGCTCTATATGACACGACTGGCAAATCGTGGCTTGTGCTCTCCTAAATCTGCCAGTCTCAATCTTTAATTGATGTGATGATGTGCGCATCTGACCAATAGCACATCGTATCGCATGGGATGAATGAGTATCATATAGGCCGGTTGGATCACATATCCATCCTCTGTTAGCTGGAGAAGGTGCTCTCTATAGAAAGCCATCTTCGTGCCCAACTCCTGTGTCGGCTGTATCCATGTGCTCCTGGTATCTAGCTGAATCGTAGGAGTCTAGTGATCTCTGTTCGTGTGAGAGATATGGAGGGTGCATCCAAGGAGTACTGAAACGGAGGCAGTCTATCCATGCTGAAACCATGTGACTCAAACCATGATGTCATCTGCCCATACCAGCATGCTGTATCCCCCTGTAGCGCTAGCTGTCGGGATGACTCAAGGGCTAGCTGAGCATATCTGTCTCTAGGGAGGTCCCACCAAATGGTAGTATTTCCCACCTGAACGGTGGCTAACTTCTCTCCCGGGAGGGAATGTGGGAGGAGGACCAAAACATGCCACTGAGAGACTCTACTGGGACAGGAATGGGCTGTTGTGTAGGGCGGGGTAAGATGGGTCGTTGGTTATCCATACATCTCCATCCGTCACTGCACCAGATTTGCCATGGTAGTCTAGTGAGGGTCGCCAAATCTGAACTCCGTAAAGCATAGCTGAAGCCACTACATGTCAAAAAGCCAGAACTTTGTTCGAGGTTCTCTTGGGGGGGGGGGGGGAGAGAGAGAGAGAGAGAGAGAGAGAGAGAGAGAGAGAGAGAGAGAGAGAGAGAGGAGAGCTGGAGTTCAGCATGGATTTCTCACTTGGGGATCTGTTTCCTGGTTGATGCCGATGCCCGGACCGCATCTTTTCTACGAGGGCTCAGACACAGATCCAGCTCTTATGCTTACCGCGACTGGTTACAGACGAGGGACTTTGGCTATGTTACCACAGATTGCTTGGCAAGGAGATCCTCAAACACGTGATGAAATCTTCTCAGTAATCACCAGCATTGCACTCTGGAATGTTTGGAGAGCTCGTTGTCTTCATATTCTCAGTGCGGCACCGCAGCTCCTTCAGGATACCCTCACTATCATTTGGCTGGACATCATTCACACCCTCAATTGGCAGTGGGATTCTTCCTCAGGCACATCTAGAGCAGCCGAGGCTCGTCGATTTGATTTCCTTCGGCGTTGGGCAAGATCTCCACTCTTCTTCACACTTATAGGTGGACAGATTACATGGCATTATGCGCCTCCTCAGTGGTTTCTCCTCCACTCATCACACAGACCACCATGAGATTGTACTAGTCGAGTTGTCACTATAGTGGCTCTCATCCTTACATTCAGCTTGTACACCCCACGTGACAGGCTATTTTGGCATCCGTTGGGGATTCTATTGTACTCAGTAATATACAGCCCTGATTTTTCCCAAAAAAAGAGAGAGAGAGAGAGAGAGAGAGAGAGAGAGAGAGAGAGAGAGAGAGAGAGAGAGAGAGAGAGAGAGAGAGAGAGAGAGAGAGAGAGAGAGAGAGAGATGTCGAACCTGACAACATGATAACTCCAAACGACAATATATACAATGGATACCCAATGAATGGACCCAATGACAAAAAATACAATGGAGAGAGAGAGAGATGTCGAACCTGACAACATGATAACTCCAAACGACAATATATACAATGGATACCCAATGAATGGACCCAATGACAAAAAATACAATGGATACCCAATGAATGGACCCTTGTAAGTGTGCCGGAGGTAGGTTGGGGCTTGGGCATCATCGAAAAATCCATAAATGGGGGGACATAGAAAATGGGCAAAATGCGTGGTGTGCCCAGTAGCCTTAAAGGGTGATCAAGGACCTTTGCATGAGTGAAAGCCCCTAAGCAGAGTCAAGCATGTGGAAGGACCAAGGTAAAAGCCTCTAAGCAGAAAAAAAGCATTTGGAAGGTGAACATAAAGCTTACCCCAAACCCCCCCCCGGTCCCCCAAACATCAGATGCGGAGGAAAATACCGGAGTCCTGACACATCTGGAGAACGGAAATGAGGGCCAAGCAAAAAACAAACAACTGTCCAGCACCAAGTGATGATGACCGATGTGGAGGTTGCACTTATTAAATCGCACATGGAAGCTGAATGGCAACAAAATGGAACAAGTCGTGGAAGAGGAGGAAATGGAAGTGCCAAAGATAGCTTATGGGCTAAGGTGAAGTAGGTGGAGGAGAGGTATGCGACCAAAGGTGAAAGTCTGTGAAGGTTGAGAAGGAACCGACAACACTCCCAAGTCCGAAGGAATTGACATAGGAAGATGATATAAGCGAAAATGAAGAGGCTAAAGGGATATCCCCGCAACTGATTTCTCTAACAAGGCATTCGGAGCAGCTGGGGTAGAGGCTGTCCCTTTCCAAGTCGAACCATGACATCTTTGGGACGAATATGACGTCTCCGATATCATCTGGATGTCCATGTCTTCCACAAAAGGTGTAGGTAACATCAAGTTGATTTTGCTAAGTAGCAGTACTGAGACGACCTTGTGTAGTGGTTCCACCACCATGAGCAGTTGCTAAAGCAATATTACCCTAGCAGTGTCAGAGGTATCTCTATTCTGAATATGCTGAGAAATCTACTGCAAGGTAGGTAGAAGATCCTCCCAAGTGATATGACGAGCAAAGGAAATAAGTGACAGGTAGAGAGAATCGTATTGAGAGGGAAGCTTGGTCAATAATCTTGTAGCCACACAACAAGCTCATCTCAAACATGGTTGCCAAGAAACTCATTTCTTCAACCAAAGAAACTTATGATACATTTCAAACGTTTCGAAACTTCTCTTGAAACATTTGAAACACGAGTGCTTTCGACTAGTATTTTAAGTCACATGGTCTTGTCCATATGTTACCGTGACTGAACTTTTCAACTTCAAGGTGAGTTTTTGAATCTCCTGGTCTTTTAATGTTGATTTGTGTGTACATGTGTTACGAATGTAAGCTCTAAGCATACATACTTATGGCTTGACACAAAGATTTTGACGAAACTTCTATGGTGGCGTTTCATAAACTAGTTGAAACCATTTCAAAACTTTTGAAACTTGTTTCGTACAAAACTTCATGGCTAGCATGATCTCGAAGCTCTTGCATGCGAGAAATGTCACGTGACACATCCAACCCTATGTGTCCGTGGACAAGCTACATCATGATCAGGGTTCAGTCAGTCCAGTCAGTCTAGATTAGGAGTGATCTGGCACTTTTGTGAGTCTATTCGTAGACCGTGCATGCCCAGACACTTAGTGTAGATGCATATCCTCTGGTTGCACACAACATGATCATAAGCATTCCCATCAAAATCCTTCAGGGGAATTTTCCAGTGCATTTAGCCTATTTTACCTATTTTTGACATTTTTCACTTATTATTTTTAAGTGACTTTTGTTGGAAAGTAGGTAGGGCAAATTGAGTACGTTTGTATATAAGCAAACCTATACTAGCACTAAATGGCAGAAGAGGCAACAGGAGCCAAGCTCAGCAGGCAACTTCTCCAACAAGACCTTGGTGGACTTCCCTCCAAGCAAGACCCATCTCTAGCGTTTTTGTCATCAGCAAGCTTTATCGCCGGAGACCATAGACCTAGCGTTTTGGACCCCAAGCAGCATTGCCAGGCAGCCCCAACAGCTAGCGTTTTGCATCAGCATTTACTAACGCCAGCAGTAGCTCTTGCCCTAGCGTTTTTGAAGATCCCAGCGTTTGCAGATTTCAGCCTTCGCCATTTTCAGCCCTAGAAGAGTAGCAGATTCCCGGTAAGACGAGCAGTTTTCAGCCCTTAAGAAACCTCAGTTTTCAGCCTAAGACTTGCAGATTTTCAGCGACAAAGATCATCAGAAAACAGCCCCAAATCAGCGTTTTTTCAGCAACAGCAGATTTCAGCCCATAGCGTTTTTGGACAGCAGATAAAAGATTGCAGATTTCAGCCTTAGGTCGGTCTCGCCATCACCGTCGTCGTCATCGATCTAGCCTAGACTTGCATCAGCCACATGCATTCAGTGTAAGAGACTTGGATACTCCAAGTCAAGAATCAATTGCGACAGCACCAAATAACTACTTCAAAACAAGTCACAGATCACAATAGATTTACACTGGCCCGGCGGAGTTCCGTGTCGAGAGATATTGGCCCCAAAGATTGGCGCCCCTTTCAGTATTTCTTTTTATATTAATCAGATCAAAGCACAAGAGAGTGGCTAGGGTTTCACTCTCAGACTTTGCGTCCAGATGCTCTGAGAAGTGAAGCCTTGACCACTTATTTAAAGGTACAAGGATGCCCAAAAGCAGAGCCCCAAAAGCTTCAAAATCAAAAGCCCCAAAAGCCAAAAGCACTTTTTTTTTTAAAATTCTCCCTCTTTCTCTTGCTATTTTGCGTAGAAAAAGCAATAAAAAGTTGTCAGGTCAAATTCCAGAATTCCGTACCAGCTGCCACGTCAGCATCCCGGCAGATTTTAGGGTTTGCTAAAATTAGGGTTTCAGCCAGAACTTAGGGTTTCTGCAAATTAGGGTTTCTGGCAGATTTTAGGGTTTTCAGGAATTTTAGGGTTTCAGCCAGAAATAAGGGTTCTGCTGTCCGCCACGTCATCACTTTGTGACATACCCCCCTCTTGAAAGCATTGTAATCGACCGCAATTACGCCTGCAAAACCGACAAAAGCCATAAACCGTCTTAGCAGACACTGACTGTTAGTACCTACGTACTAGGGACACACATCTAGCACATGTACCAAATCGACAGTCATATCGCACGACATCATAGGACATCACCAGACATCACATGACATTCAACATTCATTCGGATCTTAGACCATGATTTATCGGCAATGTAGCTAACAATCACATCTAGGTCCAATCGGGACCTCATCGATGTCCGATTGACTAACCCCTATTGCAACCATGTCTATTCGAGATCAATTAGACCAAAATGCTGCATTTATTTTGGCTATCAGTTCTTGCACTCAAAAGAAGTCAAGAACAAATCAGTATCATTATCAGGAATTCCATTTCATCAAGTCATACAGCAGAATACTGTTAGCTCTCAGTATCCCTGAAGCTCAAAGAGACATCAGTGACTCTAGTGTCTAAATCAAGGCATCTGTTGACAAAGGAGTGGAGTGACTCCCCTCTTGTGCATCCCACTGCACCAGATCTCCGGCCAAGCTGAATTCTGGGTTCCATTTGGAGTAGACTATGCTAAACCAAAAGCATGGAGGTAATGTTTCACAATCTGAGGAGTATCTGCTAGGTCCTCCTCCTCCATCTACTTCGCATCAAGTGCAGAATAATTCTTGAACTTAACCAAGAACCGCCTTCGGACTTTACCCTTATTCTTCGTATCCTTATGTGCCAAAATCTGTTCAGGAACAAGGATTTCCTCGTTTTCTTCCACTTCGGGTTGCTCATTAGGCTCCCCATCATCAGGCACATCACCTTTAAAAGGTTTCAAAAGACTCACATGAAATGCATTGTGAATCCTCCAAGTATCTTGCAGTTTCAATCGGAAGGAGACATCATTTATCTTTTCAGTAATCTGGAAAGGGCCGTAGTATTGCATACTAAGCTTTGGAAAAAGTCTCTCCTTTCCCTTTTTCTTTCGTAGGCGTGCCTTCTCAAAACGTAAGAGCACCCAATCATCTTCCTTCAATTTCATGTCGCGACGATGGCGATCCGTTGCCTTTTTCTGTCGTTCTTGAGACTTTTGTAAAGTCTCGCGAACCTTGGCAAATATCGTATCCAGATCTCGCGTATATTCATCCGCTTTAGAGATCTTATCTTTCGTGCTCAGGAAGGGTGGAACCTTCGCAGCACCTTCAACAATCTCAAATGGCGCCTTCCCTGTCGAAGAGTGTATTGTGGTATTATAGACAAATTCCACCAAAGGTAAATATCTTTCCCATTGAGTCTTCTGATCCGAGATATAAGACTTTAATAAATCTAGAACCACTGAATTGGCAATCTCGGATTGCCCGTCAGTCTGCGGGTGGAACGATGACGAGAACTGCAACCGCGTGCCAATGTTCTCCCAAATTGCCTTCCAAAACAAACTCGTAAATTTGGGGTCTCTGTCGGAGACAATCGTCTCAGGCATGCCATGTAATCTGAAAATCTGGGCCACAAACAGTCTCGCTAAGTGATCCGGCTTGACTGTTTTCTTCACTGGAATGAAATGAGCCTGTTTGCTAAATCTGTCAATAACAGTCCAGATACCATCGTGACCACTCTGTGCTCTCGGGAGATCAAAAATGAAATCCATCGCTTTACTTTCCCAGGGGCGGGTGGGTATGGGTAAAGGCTGTAACAATCCTTGTGTCTTATGCCTGTCAAACTTGACCTTCTGGCATACCAAGCAACTGCGCACAAACTCTTCCACATCCTTCTTGAGTCTCTGCCAAAAGAAGTATCTCTCTACCCCTTTCATGGTGGTAGCAATGCGGCGGTGACCCGTAAAAGGTGGACAGTGGCATTCAGTCATAACCTTTTCCCTCAACGGCTGTGTAACGCACAACATAGTCTTTTTCATCAAGTAGCCTTTCGAAGGGAGTATCCAGCTACTGTCTCCCCATCCTGTATCCGTGTGAAAATATCTGCAAAATCTGTATCTGTGGCATACTGATCGACCATATCCTCGAAGCTCCTATGAAGTATTGCGGAAATAGCCAGAACCAATGGTTTCTGAGACAAAGCATCTTCCACCACTTTCTTCTGTTCCTGCACATGGACAATCTGGAAGTGGAACTGTGACAAGATGTTTGCCCACCGCATCTGCTTTTCCGAAAGCTGCTTCTGTGACAAGAAGCAGCGCAAACTCTGACGGTCTGTAAAGACAGTAAAATCTGCTCTGAGTAGGTAATGCTGCCACTGAGTAAGAGCATGGATAATCGCCAAAAGCTCTTTCTCATAAATCTGTGCTGTCATCTCCGGCCTAGAGAACAAACGGCTCTCGTAAACTATGACATGGCCTTCTTGCATCAAGACCGCACGCAGACTATGACCACAAGCATCACAATATACTTCAAATGACTTCTGCAAGTCCGGCAAAGTCAAAATTGGTCCCGTAGTCAATTTCTCTTTCAATGTCTGAAAGGCAGTCACCTCTGTGGGTCCCCACGAGAAAGGTACTCCTTTCTGTGTCAAGATATGCAAAGGGGAAGCAACCTCTGCAAACTTTCGTATGAACTGCCTGTAGTACGAACACAGTCCCAAGAAGCTTCTAACTTCATGGACATTCCTCAAGTCAGGCCAATCACGGATAGTCTCTATCTTGGCCGGATCCATTTGCACTCCTGCTCTGCTGACACAATGTGTCCCAAAAAGTGTATCTCTGGTAGGAAAAATTCACTTTTCTTTGCATTAATCACTAACTTGTGATCTCGTAATGCCTGAAAGACCTGAAGCAGATGATCTCTGTGTTCTGCCTCATTCTTGGAGAAAACAATGATGTCGTCAAAGAAAGTGCCAACAAATAGCTTGTACTCTCGAAAAATCCTGTCTATCATCCGGTTAAATGTCGCAGGAGCATTGGTTAAGCCAAAAGGCATCACCAAAAACTCAAATAACCCAAAAGTCGTCCGAAAAGCTGTCTTGTAGACGTCTCCCGATGCTATCCTGATCTGATGATATCCACTCTTCAAGTCAATCCTGCTAAAGCACGAGGATCCCTGTAACCTGTCGAGTATATCATCGATCCTAGGGATCGGAAATCTGTTCTTGATGGTGATTTTGTTGAGAGCTCTATAGTCGATGCACATTCTCCAAGATCCGTCTTTCTTCAAAACCAACAACACTTGAGAGCAATACGGTGAAGTACTAGGCTGGACAAGACCCTTTTCCAAGAGGTCTTTCACTTGGTTCATAATCTCTTCATTCTGTGCTCGGCTCACACGGTAGGGTGGCCGGTTCAATGGTGTACTACCAGGTATCAGATCAATGATATGATCTTCAGGATGAGTAGGTGGTAACTCACCTGGCAGGCTTTCTGAGAAGCAATCGGCGTGAGTGTAGAAAATCTTGGCGTTCTTTATCAAGTTTAGACATATTTGTCCTATCATCATCACTCAACTCTTTCATAAAGATCGAGTAAACAAACAGGCTGGATTTCATTACTTTTGAAATGGCCGAAGCCGATATAATAGGGACAGACTCGCCCTTCAGTTTAATATCAAGTACAATTGTTATGCCCTTTTCTGTAGTCAAAGTCGCTTTTCTCGCCCGATAATCGACCACGGCATTGTTCTTGTGGTACTAGGGAATTCCCAAGAGAACATCACAACCCTCCAAAGGCATTATGAAGAAGTCCGCATGCCCCAAATACCCCTGACAATGCAACCGAAGTTTGCCAATGATAGGTGTAATGGCTACGTCCCTACCGGGTGCCGCTAGAATTGCCTCTGTAAGTGGCCCCATCCGATCGGGAGTAATCTCGAGCCGCGCCGCCAATTCTGATGAAATGAAGTTGGCCTTGGCTCCTCCATCAAAGAAAATCAGGGCCTCTTGATCTTTCACTTTGCCCCAAGCTTGGCAAAGTTCTTACTCTCATCCATGGTGTCGGGATCAGTACCCACACAATCTGGAACAAGTCCTATTTTCATCTTGCCTTTTCGTACACGGTCCTCAGCTGCTCTCGAACTCTCAGGCCTTTCGTCGTCTTTCTCATTTCGTTCGTTCTGTGCCTTTTTAGGGCACTTCGCGCAGATATGTCCCAGTTCCCCTCCCTGATGAAGCGAGCTCTCTCCCGAGGAGTAAGCTTGGGTCGTGCATCCTTTCTCTTTGGGTTGCTCTTTCTCTTTCTACTTTCATTCCCAGAAGTCTGTCCGGGTCGTTGTGTTGTGACCTCGTCTCTGGGGTAGGTCAGACTGCCAGAGTGAATTGCAAAGCCCCGCTTCACATGACTCATCAACTCCTGAATAGAAGCTGACTTCTGTTCCAAGCAGTGATCTCGGATCTCTGTAGGTAGACCCAAGGTAAACCGCTCAATCTGTTCTCTAAACGAGATCTTCTTGAATGAAGAGGCGGGTAGAAAAGAGCTCCAGAATCTTTCACAGTAAGAATTCACTGTATCGCTGTTGGTCATCCGGAGATGGTTCCAAGGAGCTCGTATATCTCGTTCAAACTCTTGAGTCAACCAAGAAGAAATAAAAAGCCTCTTGAATTTCAGCCATGCAACTGGCACAGTCTTGCTTAATAGAAGCGTGGACCACCAAGTGCGAGCATTCCCCTTAAAATAAGAGGCAGCTCTTTGAATCTTGGAGTGCTTTGAATAGTGTCCTCCCGCGAAAGCGATGTCAAACTGTTGTATAAAAGACAAAGCCTTCGAAGCATCGGAGTATCCCGAAAAAGTATCAAACTTAAGTGCTTGGCCACCTTCCTTAAACTCTCGGACTTTCTTGCTTTTATCTTCGAGAAAGTCAAACTGGTTGGCTTTGTAAAAATTCTTCTTGTTCACATAAAAGTTTCCATTGTCAGAGTGTGAACTGTCCGTAGACGAGTCCTCTGTAGAAGTGTCACTCACTGGGCGAGACTTAGACTTCTTTGCCTTTTTCTTGCCCTTTCCGAAGCGTTGTTTCTTGCTTTGCTTTTTGCTTTTTCTGTCTTCTTCGCTCGAGTCTAAAGAGCTAGAAGAACTATCAGAAGAAGAAGAAGAAGAGCTGGGTAAGCCTTCAAACTTGACACGCTTCTTCAGTTTCTTTACCTTGTCGAATGTCGACCGACGACCCAAATATCCTGGGAAGTCAGTGCCTTTCTTTTGCTTTTTGCCTTGCTTTTTGTCTTTCTTTTGCACGTCGAAAAGCTGAGCAATCCGTGCATCAACCACGTTCTCCATTTCCTTCTCCGTATATTTCTTGGAGGCAAAAGGTTTCTTGAGAGCGGGTTTCGGGAGTGGTGTTGTGGTTGCCTGCCACTCCGTCTGTACCTCTTCCAAAGAGGTCTGGTTCATATATTTTGCCATCTTCGGGTCCCCGGAAAAATTGAGCCTCATCTTTGTTGCATCACCGATCAACTGGCGACACTCCATCTCTCGCCGCTCCGCCTGAGTAGGCCGAGGCGGGCCATACTTTCTGCCGGCATCTTCGTTGTGGTCCCTGCCCGCATCTCCAGATGCAGAGGGAGTCGACTGATCCTTGCGTGAAGCCATAGGTGCCGCGGAAAAAAAATTGGGGATCGGATTTCTCGTAGAAGAGAAATCGACCGTGCTCTGATACCATTGTAACAGACTTGGACACTCCAAGTCAAGAATCAACCGCGACAGCACCAAATAACCACTTCAAAACAAGTCACAGATCACAATAGATTTACACTGGCCCGGCGGAGTTCCGTGCCTAGAGATATTGGCCCCAAAGACTGGTGCCCCTTTCGGTATTTCTTTTTATATTACTCAGATCAAAGTACAAGAGAGTGGCTAGGGTTTCACTGTCAGACGCTGCGTCCAGATGCTCTGAGAAGTGAAGCCCTTACCACTTATTTAAAGATTACAAGGGATGCCCAAAAGCAGAGCCCCAAAAGCTTCAAAATCAAAAGCCCCAAAAGCCAAAAGCACTCTTTTTTTAATTCTCCCTCTCTCTTGCTATTTTGCGTAGAAAAAGCAATAAAAAGTTGTCAGCGCAAATTCCAGAATTCCGTACCAGCTGCCACGTCAGCATCTCGGCAGATTTTAGGGTTTGCTGAAATTAGGGTTTCAGCCAGAAATTAGGGTTTTCTGCAAATTAGGGTTTCTGGCAGATTTTAGGGTTTGCAAGAATTTTAGGGTTTCAGCCAGAAATAAGGGTTTCTGCTGTCGGCCACGTCGTCACTTTGTGACATTCAGTTTGTACCAGTTTGTGCAATCATAAGTAGACCACTCTCGCCGATGAGAGTGGGGCCTTCGGAGGAGGGTTTTACAACGTCTCTGGTGTCGTATTCTCTTCTCTATCTCTTAGTCTCCTGCACTTCCATTCACTGTGTCCATTCACTTTGTTTGTGTCCATTGCACTCTCTCACTAAAGGAACGGAAGGCTCTCTCTTCCGTAAGTAAAAGGAACCTTAAGCACAGTTCGGAGCACTCATCTTGAGCAAAGTGCAAACATTCATTCCGCTGCACCTTACATTGGGACACATTCGTAGAACGAGCACATGAAAGTATCAACACCAAGCATGTGCATTTTCGTTGTGAATTGCCACAGTTGATTGCTCTAGATCAAAAGAGGAAGATTCGATCTCATTGTTTGCATATGTTTGGTGAACGGTTTGTCACTCCGTCTCTACGTTCATCTACATTGCATACACAGTCTTTAGAGAAGACAAGATTTTTTCCACTCACTTTACATTGAATGGGTACGTTCATGGTTTTGTGTTGGAAATGGTTTCAAGAATTTTCAGCCATGGAGATTCTTGAAGAAGAAAGAAGCATGACTCTCGATGAAGTTGAAGCATTGAAGGAGCCACAGAAGACTTTGTGTCGCTTTCAGTGCGGCCCAAAGAAGCAAGCGTTGCAGACCTTTCTGAAGTTCAAGTACCGCACGACCCACACATCAGAGTGGGCCGGCGAATAGTCCCTTCTAGGATTCTGAATGCTATTGGCAATCTCCCTCGACGCCATACAGTTCAGTATCAGTACCTCACTTTGAAAAGGAGGGGATGTCACGTAACATATCCAACCCTATGTGTCTGTGGACAAGCTACAGCATGATCAGGGTTCAGTCAGTCCAGTCAGTCTAGATTAGAAGTGATCTGGCACTTTTGTGAGTCTATGCCCAGGCACTTAGTGTAGATGCATATCCTCTAGTTGCACAGAGCATGATCATAAGCATTCCCATTAGAATCCATCAGAATCCTTCAGGGAAATTTTCTAGTGCATTTAGCCTATTTTACCTATTTCTGACATTTTTCACTTATTATTTTTAAGTGACTTTTGTTGGAAAGTAGGTAGGGCAAATTGAGTAAGTTTGTATATAAGCAAACCTAGACTAGCACTAAATGGCAGAAGAGGCAATAGGAGCCAAGCTCAGCAGGCAACTTCGCCAACAAGACCTTGGTGGACTTCCCTCCAAGCAAGACCCATCACTAGCGTTTTTGTCATCAGCAAGCTTTATCGCCGGAGACCATAGGCCTAGCGTTTTGGACCCCAAGCAGCATCGCAAGGCAGCCCCAACAGCTAGCGTTTTGCATCAGCATTTACTAATGCCAGCAGTAGCTCTTCCCCCAGCGGTTTTGAAGATCCCAGCGTTTGCAGATTTCAGCCTTCGCCATTTTCAGCAGTAGAAAGACCAGCAAGATTCAGCCCTAGAAGAGTAGCAGATTCAGCCCGGTAAGACCAGCAGTTTTTAGCCCTTAAGAAACCTCAGTTTTCAGCCTAAGACCTGCAGATTTTCAGCGACAAAGATCATAAAAAAACAGCCCCAAATCAGCGTTTTTTCGGCAACAGCAGATTTCAGCCCATAGCGTTTTTGGACAGCAGATAAAAGATTGCAGATTTCAGCCTTAGGTCGGTCTCGCCATCACCGTCGTCGTCATCGATCTAGCCTAGACTTGCATCAGCCACATGCATTTAGTTTGTACCAGTTTATGCAATCATAAATAGACCACTCTCGCCGACGAGAGTGGGGCCTTCGGAGGAGGGTTCTACGTCGTCTATGGTGTCGTATTCTCTTCTCTATCTCTCAGTCTCATGCACTTCCATTCACTGTGTCCATTCACTTTGTTTGTGTCCATTGCACTCTCTCACTAAAGGAACGGAAGGCTCTCCCTTCCGTAAGTAAAAGGAACCTTGAGCACAGTTCGGAGAACTCATCTTGAGCAAAGCGCAAACATTCATTCCGCTGCACCTTACAAGAAATGAGGGCTTGGAGGGAAGAGAACTGTGAGAACTGAAGGTTTAATAGAGTCTTCTCCAAAACAAGGATCCTTCTGGGGGATTGTGCCTTGTACAACTTGCATAGATACTCTCAGACCTCATGTGCTGACCGAAAAGATGTAAGAAGTGGTACCACTTTGTTGCTTCATGTTGGTCTAGGGCATGTTGGTATGGCTAGTGTGTCTCTTGGGCATGCTACCCAGGTTGTGCCCCCAACCCCCCCCCCCCCCCCCCCCCCCCCCCCCCCCCCCCCCCCGAAAAAAAAGAATGATGGACTTTTACCCTTAATTCTGTTTAATAGTATTTCCTATCCGTATTAGTAAGGGTGCTATATTGCTGCTAGGTCCTTCTCTTGATCTAGTTTGCAACAGATTCACTTTGTATGAGACTGTTCCATATGCTACCCATTTTACCTTCATAATTATTATCTCATGTGATGCCTCAGATGGTGTGAAGCTGGTTTGAAATGACCAGCACTTTTGGTGTCAGTGAATTGGAGGAGAAAGACACCGTTGTTCCTAGTTTGTGTTCTTGTGTGTAGCTGCACTTTCCTTCATAGGTGAATTTGGGCTCTTACTGGATTCATCTAGGTATATATCTGTGCCTATTGCTACTTGCACGCTCAAGTTTTGTCAAGGGATATCCCGGAAAATGGGTCCTTTTCAGCCCCATTAGACCGAGTTCCTTGAGAGAGGGAAAAAAGCTCAGACAGACGTTGAGTCATCTCTGTACCCATCCTTCTTCATGGGGGGATAGTGTTAATCTCCAAATAGAGTGTACTCTTGTTATCTATGTCATGCTTACCTGGGTGATTAACTTGAGCAGTGAAGTGCAAGGTTGAGTCTTAATGCAATCTACTTTTCCAAAGTTATATCAATCATGTCTGGTATTTTCATCATTTCAGAGGGACTCAACAGGGCTTAGCAATGAGAACAATGAGCTTAAGCTCAGACTGCAGTCTATGGAGCAGCAAGCTCAACTACGTGAAGGTATGAAGTCAGGTGTTAAAGTTGTGAATGAAAAGTCTTGTCCTTTTAAGTGTTTTTGTTGATGCCAGACGTGTATTTGTAGCTCATTAGCGTTTTTTTTGTACTCAATCAGCTTTGCATGAAGCCTTGAGAGACGAGGTTCAGAGGCTGAAAATAGCCACTGGACATATCCCAGGCCAGCAGGCCTTGAATCACCAATTCTTTCAAATGGCACATCAAAGCCCTCAACTAGCTTCACAACAGGCAAATCAGAAACATCCTCAACCACACTTGCAACATGGGGTCCAAGCATCTAGCAGCAGCCTTCATCAGTCCTCGAACTCGATGCAGAGCTAGCACGAGCTGACATTGCTGCTTTCTGAAACTCGTTCATAAGATGTAAAGGTGCCAAAGCTAGGGACTGCAAAGAGGTGATTTGAAGTCTTCGGCATGTGTTGAAACTGTGATGTTTCATCTGGAATTGTGTTGGATATGGACCTTGCACTAGTGGAAGAGGTTCACATGCGAGAATGCCAATGCAAAGATTTCAGCGAATGCTCTAAGCCTCTCTTCTGATTCAAGCCTCGACAAGAGCGAAAACTTGATAGACTACCATCCATGTTACAATGTCCGTTTTTTTAAATCGTGGAGGATGGTTGTATTTGGGCATATGTATTTGTTTTCTAGTATTGAATTCTTGCAGAGGAAACCCATCTGTATTGGTTCATATTGTGGGCGGTTGTGACACAGAATGTGGCTTCTAGGACCTCATTTGAAAGTGCATGGGGCCTTTGTGTGTGTGCATGTGCGTGCACGTGCGCAAGCATGAATTCAACTGCATTTCAATGAAATAAAACTTTTTAGCAGTTCCATTTGTATGCCTTTTATTGCAAGGAGAATGGCCAGTCCAAAGATGTACCAGGTGAATGAGATCATGTCATAGATAACTTTGTGCTCGGATTAAAGACTAATATGTAAAGAGTTAAGTGTGGTGGCAAATATGTCTGAAGGTCGTTCAAAATTGCGAACGGGGGATTGGGTTGTGCTCTAATAATGTGAACAATTTGGGTGCTGCAACAAGTGCCCTCAATTGGTTGTGGAAAGTGTGTTGCTTTCAAGAAACTCAGCGTTGAAGCTCTTACTCATTATTTCAAACTTGCAGATACCAAGACCTATCTTGCTTTTCAAGTGCATTCCCGAGTTTGAGATGACGAGTTCCTTGGTCTTCTTTCTTGGCAAGCTTGTCTGAAGGTTGACCATAGATGTGAGCTCTAGGAATGGGAGGTGCTCTAATACTAGATGAGTTCCTTTATGAAGATTGGCATTAAAAGAAAACAGTAGTGTAAGGTTTGCTATACAATAATAATAATGTATAGGGAGACGGCGCACCGCCTGATTTTTAGTAAAGCACGAGAGACTCCATCATGTCGTGCACTAGCCACGCTCTTTTTGTCTTCTTCATTATGTTGTGCTCTTGTTTGGTAGTCCAGTTAGAGCACTCCTGCAGCCATTCATCCAGTGTTGAAAGTACACATGAATTGAAGTTGCAAGAGCTCCTTGGTGGGGCCACCAAATGAGGGCCAAAAATTCGGAGGCGCTAGGCCCGGTCAAGAGAAGGTAGCTATTAGAGTCACTCATGATAATATTTTCTTATTTTTGTTTTTTATTTTCTTGGTGGAGTCCTCTAGTAATTACAGACCACAATCCCTCTTTGTGGGAAAATAAGGTATGGCCCCTCGTACATAAGTATAACTCATGTCGTTATCTCTAATAACCAAGATAGTACATTTGATGTTCTATGTGGTTCTTTTTACTAAGTTCTTGCACTTATAAACACTATAGTGAAGAGATCTATAATTGGCAAACACTTTCTCTCATGATGAGAAGCTGCAACGCAAGGAGAATTTTCAAAAATTTCTAATACCAATGGTTCCACGGTGCACGAACGTCAACGACAAACTAATCAAAGACAATGATGCTTATTGGAAGTAAATTATGTGGCTATGGTTTCTACACAAAGGCTTGTGGGACATCATCGATAACACAGAGACAAGACCTGCAAGGTCCAACATCAACAGGTGGACTTGACTTTGAGATGACGAATTTCTTTGATCATGTGTGGTAGCTATGGTGGGTATGCAAGTGAGCCATTCATATCTTAATGAAAATTATAATAGATTAATTAATATTATTCTAGACTTAATCTAGTACTTAAACTAATGACCAATGCACCAAGAGTATATGGTTGTGCAAAAAACAAAAGTAATTCATTAAGCATAAAGTGCCATTGTATAAGTACATACATTCTGGGTCAAGTTTCTACGAGGTAACCGATGCTCAAGATGGCATTCTTTTTTATAACAGGTTAATGGTTGCAAATCTGAGGCGTATCTAGTAGTTGGTTACTACTTGGGTGTCCATGGTAGCTTCTTCATTGCATTGGTCTTCCTAGCTATGTCCACTATGATTTGAAGAGAGGGCGCTAAAGTTCATGCATCTCAAGTGAATGCCTAGTGCTATTTATTTACTTTGTCATTTTAGGTATTTATTTTATTGACATGAGTTTGGGTTGGGTAATTTTGGAGAGGGATACTTAAGGTCCCCCATGAGAGTATACACTTCCATCAAAGCTAGTGTGTAGGACCTCTCAAAAGTTGCATGTCAAAGCCAATGTGTTGTATCTCTCAAGTGCATCAACAAGCTTTGACCAAAACTTGTAAGTAGTGGCATTGCAAACACATGCCACTTTGGAAAATGGAATTCTATGTTATTGTTGAATAGGGAATCTTTGACGTCACGATGGCTTTGCTATTGCCTTATGCATTGGAATGTGGGAGGGCTTTGTGTACTAAATGATGCTTCTAGATGAAATACTAAGGTGATTATTGATTTACTATGGTACCGACTATCACAACATCATGTTGGCATGTCTAAATCACTCATCAATAAGGGCATGATTATGAAAGTATTGGGCATCAACCAATAGGCCGAAGTCTATAAAGTGGAGATGTGTGTTGCGAAGGAAATTATGGCACCCTCTCTCCTTTGAGGTGATGGAGCAGGCCAAACAATTGGTGAACAACAAGTGTATGCTTTAGCAAAGAAAATGTGCCTTTTAGTTCAAGAAAGTTTGTAAATGATCCTCTCACCATGGCATGTCATGTATACAACCTTAGGTATTAGAGGAGACTATCCCAAATCCAAAGGCATTACATGAAACCCATCTCCATTGAGCTTCCTAATTCCCTTCTCCTCCATTTGTGAAAATTTACCTTTGGAGACTCTCCCAAATCTACTTACAAGAGCAAAATTATGGAATCATTCCCAAAGGTGATAAGTATGTAAGCATACCTTTCAATGATATTGTGCTTGGCTAAATTTTTTGGATTTTAATTTTAGAGAGAGAGAGAGAGAGAGAGAGAGAGAGAGAGAGAGAGAGAGAGGAATTTTCCTTTTTGATAGCTCCTATGTGAAGTAACGCTTCACCTTGGGTGAAGTCGCCCTTCACACTAGAAGTGCCTTGGATCTTGGAAATTTTTACCGGCATACAGGAAGTGCTTCTTAGCAGGAGATGTCATCTGCTTCCACCCTTGAGAATCACTCCTTAGGATGGCTTAGGGTTGCTTGATTTTTCCCGAGGGAAAAGGCTCTTAATCCAAGGGGCTTATGGCTTTGGCTTTGGGAGGAAAGGTGAGTGCTCACCATGGGAGCAATGCCTTGTGGACCCAAAAGTGAAGCAAAAGGAAGGTTGTAATCTGGATGGCGTTCGATTACTTCCTTGTGTGCATAAATAGTGCCTACGGACCCAAATTTGGATGCAATGGTTGGTGCCCCTTTTGAGTTCCACCCCACTTCCCTTACCGAAATAAGGCACACATTCAACCTCCATTGAACACAAGACCCCTTTGGATGTTAATGCACTATGGTTATTAAGGTACACCACTCAGCCCATGGGCCTTATGTGTGTGGGGACGCAGAAACACATAAATTTGTTCTTTGTTTTGCAGACTTGCATAGAACGGTTGGATAACCTAAACGGCTTGTTTGAAAGGCCTTGAAGCACACTTCTCACACAAACAAACAATGATAGAGCTTTCCATGAGTGGGAAGGATTATTACCGAAGCTAAATGGGGAAAAACTTTTTTTTTTTGACTAATTGCAGTGCAATAAAAGCTTAATGAAAATTTCTAATCAAGAATTAGTCTTACTAGCTAAGAGAGTAGTGGATGAAGGGGAAGAACTCAACAACATGCTCACATTAACTGGAGAAACACTAATCTTGATCTAGGCATGCTAGACTAAGGATCTAGTGAGATTAAGAGGTAATAATCTCTACCAAGATTTGTTCTCATTTGTAGAGATTAGGGAGGAAAACCATTCATGGCATTAGCATAATAATCAACACTTAATTTCACATTAGAGATCGAAGTATAGTCTAGACACAAACTTTATGACCATATTGATAAAAGTAAGTACAAAGAAGCTCATTATATGGAGCTAGTATAGGAATCTCATATGCCATCGTACATGAAATAATAGGGAAGGAGAACAAGAGAAGAAGAAATAAGTCAAAGGGAAGAAGACGAGAAAATAAGAGAACAAGAAGAAGAAGGAAAAACTAAGATGGAGGAGAGGAGAAGCAGAGAAAATAGAGGAGAAGAGAAGAGATAATAAGAACAATGAGGCATCTAGAAGAACAAGGAAGAAGTATAAGAAAAGAGGGGAGAGAGGTGGCTGGCGGGGCAGGTGGGAGAAGAAAGAAGAGAAAAGACATGGAGGAGAAGAAAACGAGGAAAGAAGAGATAAGATAAAAGAGAATAAAAAAGAGAAGAGGCCATCATCGAGGTTGTAGACACACATCAAAAGAGGGAGGTAGAGCAAAAAGAAGAAGAGAATAGAGAAGGGAAGAGAAGAGAAGAGAAGAAGAGGAAGGAAGGAGAAAATTACACGAGAAAAGAAGACAAGAAAAAAGAGAGAAGAAAAAAGAGAGAAGAAAAAAATAAGAAGGAGAAGAAAATAATAAGTGAAGGGGTTGCCACCGGGGTGCTAGGTGCCCAAGAGAAGAGGGAGGGAGAAAAATAAGAACAAGAGAAGGGAGAAGGGAAGAGAAGAGAAGAAGAGGAAGGAAGGAGAAGAAGAAAAGAAGAGCATAATAGAGAAGAAGAGGAGAGAACACAAGAAGAAGAAGAAGAAGGGAGAACATAGAAGAAGAAAAGAAGGGCAGAATAGAGAAGAAGAGGAGAGAAGAGAAGAAGAAGAAGAAGGGAAGAGAAGAGAAGAGGAGGAAGGAAAGAGAAGAAGAAAAGAAGAGCAGAATAGAGAAGAAGAGGAGAGAAGAGAAAAAGAAGAAGAATAAGGGAGAATAGAGAAGACAAGAGAAAAGAGGAGAGAGGGCCAGTTGCCTAGATACTAGGTGTGTGGGAAGAGAGAGTAGGAGGAGAAGAAGAAAAAACAGGAGAGCGGGCGGGTCTCTAGGGTGCTAGGTGCTTGGGAGAGGAGAGGGAAAGGAAGAAAAGAGATGAAGAGGAAAGAGAGAAGAAGAAGAAGAAGCAAGAGAAGAGAGAGGGTTTCTGCGGCATAGACACTCGTGAGAGAGAGAGAGAGAGAGAGAGAGAGAGAGAGAGAGAGAGAGAGAGAGAGAGAGAGAAGAAGAAGAAGAAGAAGAAGAAGAAGAAGAAGAGGAGATGAAAAGAGAGAGGAGAAGAAGTAGAGGAAATGAAGAGAGACAGAGGCCACCACTTGGGTGCTAGGCATCCAAGAGAAGAGAGAAGGATAAAAAGAAGAAGAGAACAGAAGAAGAGGAAGGAAGAAGAAGAAGAGAAGAAGAGAAGAAGAGGAAGGAACGAGAAGAAGAAAATAAGAGAAGAGAAGAAGAAAAAGAAGAGAGAAGACTGTGAAGAGGATCCCGCCACAATGGTGGTGGGGTGGGAGAAGTCAACATGAAGATTCCGGCTGTAGTCTTCTAATAGTTTATTGGAACAAGGATGGGGAGTAGAGCAAACATACAAGTTTGTACCCTTACTGGAGCAACCGGCTGCAACTATGGAGAAAAAGGTGTTATGAGTGCCGCTTAGACATTCCATGAAATATTTAGTATATTTCCCTAGCTATGATATGGCAATGCCCAATGTGATGTAATGGTGCAATACTAGCCCAAATTTATGCCTGAATTTGCTACTTTTATTGATTGGACAATTTGTTTGAAGTTCTAGCTATAAAGTCACGTCATAGAATGTGAAAGAGTTCTTTGCTCGATCTTCAACAAGAAGGTATCCTTCTCCACCCCCAATCTTGACCTCCATTTCCATAGCTTGTGGGCTTAGAATTGTATAGAGATTTGAACTATCAATGAGTTTCTCTTCTTTGCCACTTTTTTTGTCCTCTCCACTCTATTACTGCCATGATACATTAGTGTCAGTCTATTTACTTTTGTTTGTAACTAAGGATGGAACCTTTGAACCTTACGGGCATTTTTACACCAATGGTTGATGTTTTGAGTGGGTTAGTTTTAGGTGAGTAGTTTAGTTCTTGGCGCTGTCTTGTAGTTGGACAATTAGTCTTTTCTCTTATGCAGTCATACTGTTCTCGATACTACTTGTAAGCGGTGGTGTGAATGACGATTATACAATACCTTCTCTTTGTTTCCATGATGTTATTCAATACTCTCGTATGCAGTAAAGTAATGTAGTATGCAACATTTCTGTGTACCTGTATTGTAACTGTTAGGGTGGTTAGCCCCTAACACTTTGACGATCCTGCTAGTGTCTCTTTGTGGAGAGGGGAACAAGCTTTTGATATCTTGGGAGTATTGGTGAAGCCGTTCTTGCAATTGGTTCGAATTCAACCTGAACCATATGGCACTCAGGAATTCAATAGGTTCTTGACATGCTAGTTGACCTCGACCACTTGAGGGAATTATTGAATTGGGTAACTGCACAGGAAGAGTCTGAGGAACATACATCAAAGTTATTGGAGAATTTCTTCACGAATCTGCCAAGGGAAATCAAAATTACAATTGTTGACAAGTTGCAGGTGTTTGCAAGTTCTTGACAGTTTTTGTGCAGTTTCTGTGGAGTCAATTGCAATTTAGTTCATGCAGTTGCAGATTGCTGTTGCAGGCAGTTTTTGTTTCTTAAAAGTATGCAGTTTATGCAGTACACAATTTGATGCAGTCTTTTGAAGATTATTTCAATATGTGATTATTATTGTCTATATTGCTTTGATCTTTTCTTTATGGCGACAAAGAAGAAGAAGAAAAAGTGAGCTATTTGTCAAAAAGATGGGCACTATGTGAAGCGATGTCCTTACATGTGTAAGCCTTGTCAAAAAGAGGATGTTTCTGTCAAGTATTACATGCCAAAGTTATGCAGAGAGTTGTATCAAATTATGCAGAATTTTCAAGATGCATCATGTCATGAGGACACGTGTGATGCTCAAGAGGATCTAGATTGTTTTTTGATTTTCTAGATGATGCACATAAGTGGCATAATAGATGAGTCGGTAAGAAGAGAAAGTCATGTTCAAACGTAAGGCAAATATCAAGGTTGCAAGAAGCGGTTGAAGGTCTTTTAGAGAAGTATGAAGAGGAATTTGATGATTACCTTAGTGACGATGATGTCCAATTGTCTTTTTATCAACCTACTAGTGGTTCTAACATAAAACAACCTCAAGTTATTAGTTTTCCGTTACCAACAATTTTTCAGGCACTTGTAGTTTCAAAACCTGAAGTTTCAAAGCCTGAATCTGATTTTTCAGCACCTGAAGTTTTTCAACCTGATTTTGATGTTCTTGAATATGGGATCAAAGTTGTAGATACTCAGATTACTGAAGACAAGAAGTTGATTCAAGAAGGAGACGTTGTTCAATGCAAGGGAGATGTAGTCCAAAAGATGATGAAGGAAGAAGGAGGAAGCCAAGAGCAGCTCATGAGCCAAAGGACCCAAGAGAACTACAAGCTATCCCGAAACCTCACATCAAAGAGACTCACCTCTTTACAGGAAGAGAAGGCAAGTTGTCCAAAAGTAGATTTGGTGATTGAGAAGAAGGGAATCCAAGTGGAGGGGAGAAAGAGAAGCCACTAATATCCCATACAAACCTATATATCAACCTTGGATACCAATCTTGAAGAGGATGAAATTTAGGGAGAGATCGAATTTTAGTGTATTGAAGTGGAAGAGATGAAGATAGATAAAGACATAATGTGTGCTGAAGATGAAGATGATGTGATGAATCAGTTTTTGATGTATCTTGATCAGGAGTATCCCGCAAGTGGCAGTCAGGAATGTGCTTATGGAGAAGTGTTTTTTGGAGGTTTGAAGACAGAAAGCCAATTTCCATGAGTGGATATGAGTTATTTGGGTTGTGAAGACAAGGATCTTGAATTTCAGGTCCTTGAATTACAAGTTTTAATACCGAAGGTCCCTAATTTATTGAGTTCCACAATACATGTCCCTAATCCTGAGATTACTGATTTTCAAAGAAGTTATGTACCTGAATTTGCTGAAATACAAAGTCTTGTTATTTCTCAAGTTGAGATGATCCATAAGCTTTATTTGGATTTGGAGAATGACAGGTATTCAAATATGGTTGTGGCTAATGAATCGGTTTCCAAAATCAGTCAACTTCAAGAAGAGAAAGCATCATTGATTGTGGCGATTTCTCAGGTGCAAGCAGAGTTTGACTTGCATATTTCTTACTTCTATGAGGTTAATGATTCTCTTAAGCAAGTTGTTTTAGAAAAAAATAATTAAATTGAGGATTTGAATCTTCAACTTACTCAAATAAACAATATGGAGTCTTCTTCAAACCTTGACGTTACGGAAGGTGTTTTGAATGATGTTGTCGTCTCATCAATAATCTTTATGATGTCGATGCTTTTGTGAATTCAGTCATGGAGATTGGAAGTCCATCTTTTTCCAAGGAAGTTCAGTTTATTGATGGTATTCTTGAAGATTTGTATTCCTTATGTGGTCATGCTCCTAATTTCAATGGTTTTGTTGATGCTGAGGAGATGGTTTTGACTGATGATTATGCAAGTCTTTTGCAAGTTCTTGATAAATGGTGAAGTGGGTTTTCCTAAAGATGGTTCTACATTTCTATGTGATTTTGTTGATGGAGGAGATGATGTTGATATTCTTATATCTTATTAGTTTTATGTCTTCATGCTTGATGACATAAGGGAAGTTTTTCAGGGAGCAGAAGAAGTTTTCAGTTTCAGGGAGATATCACCGATTGGAGAGATGTGCATCTATAAAGTGGATTTCATTAAGTTTTTGAGAGGAGATGTGAGCAAGCCATCTTGGTGGTGTTTTTTATGTGTGAAGGAGAGTTCAACCTGTTATTTTTAAGCCTTGAATCAGATCAGTTTGATAAAGAAGCAGATCAGTTTTGGTGTTTCCCGAATCAAATTTTTTAGGATAATCAATTATTTTGGAATACAGATTCTAAATCAGGTCTCCCAGTGTTTCATCTACATTTGGAGATATTGGATATGTTCAAGAGGTAGTGTCTAATGGTTGCAAAGTTTTCATCCTACCTTGAAGAGAAATCTGAACCTGACCCTGAAATTGAGCCTGAACTTGAACCTGAACCTGCTAATGTGTTTAGTAAGCCATACCAGGCCTTTGCTGAAGAAGAGGCTAAGGAAGAAATTGTGTTGCTGCAGAAGAAGTTCACTGAATTGAAAGATCATTTTATATAGTTGAAGTATAAGAGGGAACAATAGGTTCATCACCAACCTGAACTAGAGGGTGTTGAATGTCAATTGATACCAATGGATAATGCTATCTTATAGTCAAGGAAGTGTTGGATAAGAACATTAAAGAACATACAATGGATGAGGTTGCAGCTGAGATGGAAGTAAGTATTGACGCAGAGGAAGAAGCAAAGGAGGAGAATTTGTTATTGCAGAAGCAGTATGATGAACTGAAGCAACAGTATGAGGAATTTCAGTTTCAGTTGAGTTACACACACTGATGACACAAGTGATCAACAACAACTTAAAGACCCATTTAATAAACTTGCTCAAGTAATCTCATAAGATCCACTTACTGAGGTTACATTGGTGGAAGCTGGAGATGATGTGGATGCATAGTCAGGAGGAATAGCTCAAACTAAAGAAACAGGTGTTTAAGAGCAGTAATTTCAAGCCAGACTTCATTTTGATTTTCAAGTCTTTTTGTCAAGGGTTTTGTGGGTTCTTACAATGTTTTGCAAACATTGCCCACCGGGTGTGCCAAGTGTTACTGGCCTAATACATCAGTGTCAGTCTATTTACTTTTGTTTGTAACTAAGGATGGAACCTTTGAACCTTAAGGGTGTTTTTACACCAATGGTTGATGTTTTAAGTGGGTTAGTTTTAGGCTAGTAATTTAGTTCTTCACGCTGTCTTGCAGTTGGGCAGTTAGTCTTTTCTCTTATGCAGTCATACTGTTCTCGGTACTGCTCGTAAGCAGTAGTGTGGATGTTGATTATGTAGTAATACAGTACCTTCTCTTTGTTTTCATGATGTTATTCAATACTCTCGTATGCAGTAGATTAATGTAGTATGCGATATTACTATGTACCTGTATTGAAATACTACAAGTGAGTATTTGACAATTAGTGCATGCTTCTATGTGTAGAGACAAATATTGATCCCTCCCATGTTTGCATTTGTGCACTCTCTTGAGTGTGTATATGTGCATCTATGTTCATTGCATTTTTAGTTATGTGTGTGTATTTGTGTGTGGGCATTGTTGATTGAAGTGATGCGTAGAGTGTTTTGAATGAAGCAGGAGCACCATTTGTGTGTGTGAAAATTCTTTTACTCACTGTTATGGTGCCTCATGTGCCCTAGTTGGATTGGAATTCATTGCATTGCTCATCCTCTCTCTCTCTCTCTCTCTCTCTCTCACACACACACACACACACACACACACACACACACACACACATTTCATCTGACCATGAATTCTTCATCCAGCTACACAAGAAACACTTAAGCTACTGTTGTAGCAAGTAAGTATCTTGTCCTATGGATGGGAACCTTAAAGTGTATACCTTGCTATACTTTCACCTTGTTGGAAGTGATACATTTATATATACATAAGCTTGCACTTCCAAATGTAGCTGATGGTTATTGTATCTTAGGGGTGATTACGTTGTAATTTCCTAGTACTTACTTCGGTTTTCAATTTAAAGGCGTCCTACTAGAAACTCACACTTTAAAATATCCCACTTTTCTAGCTGCATGCAACTTTTAGTAGTCTAGACTGAAATTCACACCTCATAATTTCCTAACTTAAAAAATCCCTTCTCCAACAATCCAAAAAAGGTTTTTTTAATAAAAATAACCCCCACCCAATTCACTCCTCCCCAAACTTCAACAGTCCCCCCCCCATTCCATCTCTCTCTGTCTCACTTAGGAATCTGCACTTGTTCTAGGTAATTAATTACCCTATGGGCGCATGCCCTAATGCCTTGGTAAAAAATGGGTAGTAATTTTTTTGCATAACCTTAAATGGTACTATGGATTTTAAAGCCATTTTGTAGTCTGTGGGAGTTCTTGGCGTCTGATAAATCGACTCTCTTCACTCAATTTGTGTCCTAGGCCTTGCACCGATTATGGTGGCTCATCTAGAGGGATTCCTAGAAATTGTCCCGCCTGTACCTGGGTGGTCTATATGATGTAGACAACTGGCTTTTCTCTCTCTAAGATATTACACATCTTGTAGATGCTATTCTATTCCCCTACTTAGCTTACTCTGCATAGTTGGTAGCCTTGGATGCTAATCTGATTCTGGGAAGCTTAACTATTGGGATCCTCTCCTCACTCGATTAATGTTGCCGCATCCCTCAAACACTATAAGTATAGGTGATGGATGATTTTCCTCTCACTTAGCCTTGGCATACTTGGGTGTGCGTGTTCTAGAAAGAAAGATTGAGTGTGGTGGATACTTGTTGTTGCACTGTCACTTGATTGCTTAGGAACTATGGAATTGTTTGAACAAAATCCTCCGTCATAGGTTGGTGTTGCACTCACTGCATAAAAATGATATCTTCTTTTAACAAAAGCAAATATGTCGTCTGTTTTTTAATATGATTCCATTCACAAATGTATATATTTTTTTGAAAAAAATGTATATGTATGTTGGGGGATTGATTGAGCAAATGAAGATCCATCCCCCTGGTTTGATGACGTGCAACACTTTTTAGTTAAATGAGGCTTAAAAAAAACTTAGATCAGTTGGTGTATTCTCATTCCCATGAAAGGTTTGTCTCGAGCTTGACATTGCTAGCTTGCATTGATATGGTTAAATTTTGGCCCAATGCTATTTGGGCTTTTCGACAAAGCATTACCCAAGTCTGACATTGGTTTGATTTTTATAAAAAACTCACATAAGGTTAATTAAGTCCTCTTGTGGAGCAACCAAAATGAACTCATGGTTTTTAAAAAAAGGAAAGAGAAAGATTGATTTATTACTGGTTGTTAGTAGTCATGTACTGTTGCATTTCCTAAGGCACTCATACTACTTTCTCAAAACTTATATAGGCAAAGACTCTCATCCAATGTAAAGTATACCACCTCTCATCACATGATTGGTATCAGAACCTGCATATTACGTGTAGATAAGGCATTGAGCACTTAAACATCATATTTGTTGTTCTTGCATTAAGATACAAAAAAGTATTTATTTTTTGCCTTTACTTACTTACCTAAAGTACATCTTGTAGACTACCATAGTTTGGGACGAGTCGTTCTGGCTTATACCATACTTTAACTAAAATTCCAAGCGATTTTGTTTGACAAAAATACGTTAAGTGGTTCCTTTTAGGCCACACTCTCTACAAATTAAGATAGATTGTTTAAAACATGTTCTTACCCTGATGGATTCAAAATAGGGCAAAAAAACCCTATGGGACAGTGACTTTGATAAGACATTTGGATTAGAAGGGGTATTGGCCTTTTTGATCAAAATTTGATTTATTTAAATAAATATAAACCTTTTTACAAGATTGAAACATTTGGTACCATAATAGAGGCAAAGAAACCTTGTGGGACAATGATTTTTGGAAGACATTTGGATCATAAGAGGTGGTGGCCTTATGATCAAAACTTACTTTATTTAAATATATAAACTCTTTTCTAAAAAAATGCGGTCACTTACTATCATTATTTATAACCTATGATTTCATTTTAAAGTAGAAACTGAAGGAGTGATGACCTTGGGTTCATAAAAGGAGTAAGAAAATGATGATACCCTCTTAGAAAAGTCACGTGACAAAAAAACAACAAACAAATTTGGATGGTAGGTTTAAGGTAAAAATATTTTAAGTAGGACATATATAAAAACTGATAAGTTCATTGACACCTATAATATGTATTCAAAGCTAAGTTCATTGACACCTATAATACGTATTCAAAGCTAAAAAATCTCCTAACTTGTTTATATGGATGCAGGTGCATACTCTATCATTACTTAGGGTCTTTTTGGCTTAAAGCTACTGTCTACCACTGGTGCACCTTAGCCCTTTCAACTATAGACATCACCACTCGTAACTATCCATTGTACAAGAACATTGGAATGATACTTCATTCTCATTGTAAAATGCAAAGAGGAATCAAAGACCGAGTCATTTTTGTGCTTCTCTCTGTCCTTTTTATAGAGCCGGCTGTCTTTTGAACAAATATGTTATGTTGTGTATAAGTATTAGTTTAAAACAACAACACACATGTCCTAAACACAAGGTTCTCCCAATTATCTAGAGAACCGGGACGTTGGCTTTAAAAAACTATTGGACTATAGGGCTTGGATGGACCCACTGTCTGTAATTCTTGTTTCGGTTGAATGGTGTTAGGTGGTCCCTCTTTGACTATAGTTTAGGATTCCTGCTTACGGCTATAGTAGTCTTTGGACTTTACCAATTTTAGGGTTGCAGGTTAATCCATAATTACTCACCCTAACTTTTGATATTTTAAGTACACAATATTGACAAGATGACTTCTTGTATGAGAGTCATCCATGAACCGCTAAAACATGCAAGGATTATGGAAGAAATTACACAATACTTAATGGATCATCCTCCTTCAAAAGCCCTGTCTACTAGAACCATACCATTCCTTCCTAGAAAGGATAAAAGCAATGCGAAGTCTTATCTCAAATAAACCCTATCTAATCTTCCAACTCTATTTTATAGGCTTTTTCCCTATCCTAAGGACTTGAGTTGCCCTTTGAACCCCTTTCTATGGCTAGTTCTCTTGTTCTTTGGTGTATAAGCAATCTGGACGCTTCACAACTTATCTATGGATCAGTCCTAACAACTGACAAAAAGTCATCTATTTTGCATATGTTGTCCCTTTGTACCCTCAATGATTCTACCCTCTTAGAAATGGTTCCTAAAGTCTCTAAAGTCTTTCCTTTCTTGCGAGTTGAGCAAATTGAAGTTGAGGTTTTGGAGTAGACCATCATTTATGGATTCTCCCCAACAAATCCTTTTCAACCTATACTAAGTGAAATATGGGTTTATTTGGCCAATCTTCTAGCATCTAATGTGGAAGATTGCAGACTCAAAGTACTAAAAGGTGGACAATTTTTGGATAAAGGAAACTCGTCAAAGCTCCTTTTAACCTTAACTTTATTGATCATACTGAGTGTGCCTCTAATGCTGGCTTTTACATACACATTAAAGGGAATATGGAGTTAACCAAAAGCAACCCTGACTTCTACACTGAGTCAATTTGGAATGTATTGCAACCTTACATAAAGTGTGCCTGTAAATTCCTTGACCCTAAGGCTTCCTGTGAATCCAACATTATGTGGTTCAATCATGCAATTTGGTACATTCTCGACCATTTAGAACATCTGTTTTTGGAAAACCAATAGATTTACATTCATCCTTAATTTTCTCTTGGCTTGGTGGGCAAGCCAAGTCCGTTGTAGTCTCACAGATTTCTTTCAATGCCTTTAGAAACTTGATGCTAGACATTCTCAAGGAGCTAAAATCTGATGACTTATCTCACCACGTATGCTAACTATAAAGGAGTCAAGATTGGCCACTGGTCTGCTCAAACCTTGTATCAAAGATGATGACTCTCCATCTCTAAAAAGGCCCAACTCTTTGACCAACCTTAATAAATCTTTTACACATAGCAGTTCAAATAGCTATAACAGGGGTAAATCTCGTAGTTTTACGAAAGAAAAAGGGAGAAACACCCCTGTTTGACATCTTCTTGACTTGTAGCTTATTTTAATATGCAGGTGATCTCAAGCCCTTGCAGGAGAAAGAACATTGGCAGCTTTAGTTTTGCAAGAAATTATATTTTTGTACATTGTTTATATCACAATGAACTCCTTGATTGGGTTTCCCCTAAATTTATCTTTTGTGAATGTTTTAAACTTCTTTTTGGTAATCATAGCATGTTAGATAATTTCATGATTGGATGGACGTAACATCAACCCATAAAGAGTTTAGTTTACAACAATGACTCTTTGCGAGACAATACTATTCTAGAATGCTTTTGTGAAGAGTTGTTTGATAACTTTTGTAAAGACTTTGGAGATCTTGGTAATGTGTGTACGTGTGATCTTAGCATTATTCATAATTCTGCAATTCAAAAAATTATGGGTAAAGGTTTGAACCACATTTCAATGTTCCCAAAAAACCCATACCTTGCCGTTTCAACTTTACTTATGTGATTGGTTGACCTAGTCAATACTTTGCAATTGGAGAAGGCAGTCCTATTGAGCTTAACAAATCTAGTTAAACGATGTTTTTCTCACAAGATCTCTCTCCTACCACGAAACTGGCTAATTATTGATAGTACTTGGATTACTCCACATTTAGGTTTGAAATTTCAAAAACTTTCACAACAATGGTTCATTGTTGGTCTTGATAAAGTCGCTAATTGTCCAACCTTTATGTGAAAAAATCTTGCTTGGATGGTTGCACAAGCAAGGCTTACTGAAAATGAGTTTTCACTACTTAACCTTCCTCCTAGGCAGGCCACAAGCCATATCATTAAAGATTGTTTAGATTGTGGCTATTCTATTGACTCTGTCAAACTACCTGTGCTCTTTCCAACCTATAAGCATCACAAACATAAATTCAAATGGTTTTTGGATGCCTCAAACTACGTCTTTACTAATATTACTAAGGATCTCACATCCTACCTGGATCTTATATTATCTGGATTTGTATGTGCTGTTAAGAAAAAGGTTTGTTTGGATTTTCTTAAAATCAATTATAACCCATATTGGATTGTAAAAAACTTCATTGAGGTTACACTCAACCTACCCAAATTAACCTTTCATCTATTCTCTATAGCTATCACCCAATGTTATGAGAACACCCCTCTCTGTGGTGATCCTGGGCTAAAAAATGTTTAAATAAAGATGATTAAGATTGCATTTAACAAATTATGCTAGCTTAAAAAATCTCTCATTCATTTCTTTGGTTAGTAAACCAAGATGGATTAGAGAGAACCACTGAACACATAATGCTCACTACAATGAGCTTAAATTATGCAATCTTGTCTCATGGCTTCTTGACAACTGCTCTGTACAATCTGGGGGCAATTGCTACAATCAAAGCCTAGGTAATCCTATGGGGTTTTCTTGCTCCCCCTTCATGTGTAACCTATACCTAGCCTACTTTGAATACAAATGGTTCCTTAATACCAAGAGTAATTCAGATACCAAACATAAGCTTTCAAATTTTAATGACATCTATAGATATATGGATGATATTCTTAGCCTTAATAATAGATCCTAAGCTTTCAAATTTTAATCACACCTATAGATATATGGATGATATTCTTAGCCTTAATAATAGATCCTTTTACAATAAAATTTCATCCATTTACACAAATTGCCTCAAGATTGAACTAACATTAGGAAAATGTTTTGATACCCCCAGTGGGTTCTTTTCTACTTATATACAATTCTTAAACCTCTCAATTTTGCTACATAACCCCTACAACAGTAACTATGATCTTTGGTTCATTTGGAAAAGGGATAACCTTAAGGTCCCTACTGCAGAATTTGTATTAAAAAAAAAAGCGATCGGCCACCTAATGCTGCTCTAAACTCGTGTATATGTCTGCTTTACATGATCATACACTCTTCTTATAACAGCTTCACTGTCTAGGAGGAAATCAAATGCCTTATTGACAAATACTGCCTTAATGGTTTCAATAGAAATGACTTAATCGATACTATTACTAAAGCCATTTTTCGAGAAAAATGGCCTAGCCTAAGAATGAACCATGACAATCTCATTCCATTAATTATAGGCAGTAGGTTACTCAATGGGCCTAGTGCTGACTCATTGAGTATGGTGCTTGGGTAAGGGTGGGCGTGCACACACGCACACATATGCTTGGTAATATCATATGACTAGGACTACTTCATCCAGCTACACGACAAACTCTTAAGCTACTGTTGTAGCAAGTAAGTATATTGTCCTACCTTAAAGTCTATACCTTGCTATACTTTCATCTGCTTGGAAGTGATACATTTAGATATACACAAGCTTGCACTTACACATGTAGCTGATGGTTATTATATCTTAGGAGTGATTACCTTGCAATTTCTGAGTACTTACAACTATTTGCAATTTAAAGGTGTTCTACTAGAAACTTGCACTTCAAAATATCCCACTTTTCTAGCTACTGTATGCAACTCTAAAAGTCTCTGGTCTAGATTGAAATTAAGAACTCAAAATTTCCTACCCCTCGAGGATGTCTAAGTCCATGTAAATTCCTCCATGATCAAACTATCAAAAGTGGATGCAAATTTTGATCTTAGCTTTGGAAACACAAAGGATCATTTGGCTCTCATGGCCAGATGGAGGGTCCGTTTGCCACCAAACTTCATGAGCAGCATCGACATACCTTCGACAATCAAGACATGTGGTCAAACATTAAAAAAAGCTTGCTGGACCAACATCCAGCTAAAAGACGCTTTCAGAGCAACAAATTGTCATAAAGGACATCCATAAGGCTGAAGGCTACACCAACGGCATGGAAAGGTGCCCCACAACATTACAAGCTTAGGTGATCAAGCTCAAGTGAAATCATTGCAGGAAGTTGTCTCAAAGAGCAAAAATCAACTTCAGAGTCCAAAGTACCAAACATGAAGTTTTTAAACTAAACTAACGAATTTTTAAGGTTGAATGAGAGCTAAAAGGCCTTAGGGCACTAGCAGAGATCTTTCCAATGCATTGAAACCTAAATTTTGCATCTGAGACATCATACACATATGATGTTTGATGGGCCTTTTTACACATGCAAGTGGTCAAATTTCCACATCAACCTCCTTATCATGCTCATTGCAACTCACATACCAAGTCTCATGCAAATTAGACCACATAAAGCCACCATTTGGTCAAAGTCCGCCGCTAAGTTGGAGTCCTTGAGAAAAATATGGTCTTATCCATAGAAATAATGCTCCAAACTCAAGGAAACTTGACACAAGGCATGCACATAGCCTATACATCCTAACTCTATGCTCACATTACAATTTTTCAAGAATAGACATCATACACGTATGATGTCTACACGTGCTCAATAGTGACTCTATCATCATTTTTGTTATCCAGAAGTCAATATCATGTCATGTATAGCATCTACACCAAGTTTGGGCATGATTTGGTCATTACACATCTCATTTTTCAAATTCAAGTGCCAAAAATACCATTTATAGCCTTGGGCACATGAGCACTTGTCCAAATTCAAATTTGAACACATCAGAGTGATGCACACATCATGAGCAAGCTAGACATTAAGTAGGAGCCAAAAAAAACAAGCTAGCATCATACACGTATGATGTCTAGACCCCTAAATTTGACATGTTGCAATCTCCAGTGCCTTTATCACATCTTTATTAGCTTGCCAATTTTTTTAAATCATATTTGGATATCATCTAGCCTATTTTCACCCATATGATGGAAATCTAAGCGTATAAATCCCATTCTTGGCCTTCCAATTACAAGCTCAAATTAAATCCTGATGCTATAGACACTATAATGGACGTCCTATTATATGAGTTTCAAGTGATTTGGGCACAAAAGACATCATACGCATATGATGTGTCAAATATCAAAGTTGGCATTCTGAGGTGGTTTTGACCATCTAATGCTCTTACGATGTTCTCATGAAGCTATTCCACAAGCTTCAAGCCATTTGAACCTCATATACACAAAATATAGCCATACTACCATTTCGCAGTCTGAAAAGAGTTTCTAAGCCAAAATCTTGCTCATTACATGTTCAAACCTCATTCCAGGCATATATGTGTGATGTACATGCTATGAGCTATGCATATTTCAAATCTCATCTCATTCAGAGCACATAGACATCATACACGTATGATATCTCATAACATAAAATGAGAACCCAAATGCAATTTTTTCCACTTGCATAACATCCTTAGGCCCTAATTAGCTTGTGATTCAATTTTGAAATCATTTTGGATAGCTAGAAGTTGAAAAATCGCCAGATTGAGTAAAAAGACGCTAACTTTTGGACTTGGAGTGCACGTAGGATCAATGGAAGCCGATAAATCACTAGTAAAGAAGAAAAGGCTCACCTTGAAAGACATCATTGTAGCGCAGAGCCCTTACAATTCCCAATGAGACATTGAATCCGACCAAAGCATGGATAGACAAAGCAACTCTAGAATTGGAGGGCATAAAGCTATACCAAGGGACATTTTGGGATCCACAAGCAATATAGTGGATGTGTTGATGATTCCAAGAGAACTCATTGAATATGATTCAGTTTCCTCTTCAAATTTATGTAGCCCATTCCCTATAGATGTGTTCGGTATGTCCAGGGGGGTAGGTCTACTCTTTCAAACTCTATTGGTGGTGGTACAATTTGCTGGGCCGACACAGATTCTTTAGCTCGTAGGGCACTGATTGTTTGATCTTTACTTTGCACCTCCTGAGCATGCTTCTCAGCTTGGCTAGCTAGATCAGCTTTTGATTTTTCTAGATGTTTCTAAAGTTTGTTGATTTCTCGATCTTTTTTATTCTCTATAGCCAATTGGCCGGCTATCATCATCTGTCTTTGGTATTTGTCTTCTGTGAGATCCACCTTTAAAGCTTTGATTTCCTCCGTTATGGTCGTAGATGACTAAGAGGTGGAGGCTGGAGTGGATGCATCTTGCATGGCAAGGAGAGTTGAGACCGTATGTTTCACTACATCATAAGATTCACTTAAACTTTGTGCGCCTTTGTTGCTCTCTTGCCAGCTTTTCTTCCAACTTGTCTGTTGCTCCACCTAGAGATCACTATTAGTCGCAATTTTATCTTTCAAGTCTTGAAAAAGACTTGCCACTCTCTGTTTTCTCATTCTAATGCACCTTGTAGGCTTTTCTTGTGGTCTTGGAGACAGACAACCCGGTAACGAGCAACGCAACCATGATTGCACGACACAACACTTGTTTTGACTTGATATCATCGTGCAAGCATCTTGAGGAGTCACAGAGAAATATTATAATAAGTAGAATTTCCGTTGTTTTCAACGAGCTTTAGATAGATAAGAATAAGAAAGGGTAGTAGTATGTTAGAAATTATCGAGAAGAGAAGAGAATATAGATGCAGAAGTAAACTGATGCAACAAATTTTCATTACTAGATTGTGCCTAGGCGTTTTTGATCTCTCAAGGCCTTGTAGAAGCTTCACCAATGAGTAGCCCCATCAACAGAGTCTCCCTGTCTTCAAGTGTGTCTTTTTGTGTGTACAAAATGAGTGGGAATTGATCTTTACATAGAGTTTTGAACCAAGTCATGCCCATACCTCCCTACTCACCCCCTCTTGCTAAAAGAATGTGTGGAGGTGTCACAAGCTCCCCACTCCCCTTTAGAGATGTCCTTCTATACCACGTTTAGGTCATGTAATCTCCATGCTTATAGTCAACCATTCCATAAGAGATGGGTCCATGGCTATGGGTCATCTATGGGCATCCATGGACATACATACACATGCACATACATGCCCATGCATACGCATGCATATGCATACAAATACATACCTTAGACTATGAATTAATTTATTAATATTAGGATAAGAATTAATTGGCTAAAGTGAGCTTAACTTATCAAAATTTAATTTTGAAAGTTGTTAGTAAAAGACAAGCTTGAGGATGACAAGTTAAGGTATGAGATGCAAACACCTTCTATATTTAGCAGCTTTTTGAGCAGCCAACTATTTTTTTGGAAATTCAGGAAAGCATACATTTAGATGAGAGGATCACGTGTGGATGGACATAAGCAACTCAAAACTTTCTATTTTGGACAAAAGTGACCAAAAAAGTATTTTAAAAAAATGGAAAGCTTACATCAATATATTCATCATTAGCCAATCAAAGGTGGAAAAACTGTCAAAATTAGAAACTTTTTATTTATGACCAAAATGGCCTAATATTTTTTTCCTTTACATGGGAATCCCCTCTCCAAGGGCGGCAGAGACCTTACAGAGGAATTTTATGTAGCACAGCCTCGCGGTTTTATCATTAAAGGACAGGAAGATAAAGTGTGCAAATGTAAGAAAGATCTGTATGGGTTGAAGCAATCTCCTCGTGCTTGGTATGAGAAGGTTGACGCTCATTTGGTCAAACAAGGCTTTTGCAACATTCCAACAAAAAGTACATTGTATGTAAAGCGTGAGGGTGATGTACTTCTCATTGTCATTCTCTATGTGGATAATTTGTTGATCACTGGACCAAATGAGAGACATATTGCTGAATTTAAGGTTGATTTGAATGTTACTTTCAAGATGAAATTTTGGGGATGTTTCATCATTACTTGGGCACACAGTTTAAGCAGTGTGATGCTTGTAATGCCTTCTGTCAGACAAGTTACAAATAGACATTGATTTGTAAGTTTGGACTTGAGGATTGCAAACCTATTGCCACTCCCATGGAAACAGGGTTTAACTTGAGTCTTCATGATGCTGGTGATCCTGTCAATATCACTCTTTACCAAACTACTAGTTGACCCATAGAAGATTTTGATTTGGTGAGTTGTTGTAGAGTTTGAAGTACCTACATGGTTGAACTCTAAAGCTCACATATGGATGTGTGGAGCTTTTGAATGTGATAGCCTTGCAAAAGAGGAGTGTAAAGGGCATAGGTTGTTTTAAGATTCTAATTATATACTTGAAACTTTCCCAGAGAAAAGAATGGAACCCCGCTACCTTAGATGTGTGTGTCAATGAGATCACCCCTACAAAGTTTGTGATGAGGAAGGCTTTAACATAACTCCATGTTTTATGATAAAGGTACTGAAGGAAACTAATGAAAATTTTAAGTGTGAAAGTAGTACGGGTAAGACAAACAGGTGTGTCATGGATCACCATGCATAGACACGAACAAAGGAAGAAAAACCACCACGAGAATTTGTCATCATAAACATACGTAAAGAATCAACAAAGGTTGTTTCAAGGAAGTCAACTCCAAAAAAAGCGCAAAGTTTCCAAGTTCCACATTAGAAGTTCAACGAACACAAGATCACCAGAGGGACAAGGATACAACAAAAGACCAATTGTCTCCTACAACAATCATATTCAACATATGTGGAGAAATAGGACTCAAAACCACATGTTTAGTTGTGATAGATCCTTATGCAACAAAGAATCCAATATCTTGTGGTACGTGGATAATCATGGAAAATCTGTCAATCAAAGAGCTAGAAGAAATAGTGTACACTAGTTCCAAAATACCGATTCCTAGCTTTGGAGTGGTAGAAGTTGTGCTCAAGTTGAGTACTGGGGAGCTCAAAGACATTTTCTACATACTTGACTCCCATCACATCAAAGAGAGTCTAGTCCTAGCAAAAAGTTGGAGGGACAAAAGATTCAACAACAACACCAAAAGCCTCAAATCACCTCAAGTACATGCAAGAAAAAAAAAAACAACCATCGCGGAGAAAGGTAAGGATGAAGAAAACACTAAATCAGATCAACCTCGCAAGTTGAATTTACCTTCAACAATTCTCCAACAAACGTACTATGCAACCTCTACATCAAAATCCAAACCATTAACAATGCAATAGAAACCTAAGCAAAAAATTTATCAACCAAAGTCTCCATCACAAAAAAGCCTCCAAAAGAAGCCAGAGAGAATCAACCAAGTGTTAGTATCCAAAGAGCACATCCAAGTCAAAGATCCAATTTGGATACACAAGGCCCAAAGTCAATCTCAACAACCACAAGTAATAGGGTGGGTAGCATCACATGAGTAAATCATTGTTTAAGGCTACTTTCAAGGAAAAACAAGTGCTTGGACCTACTCACCTCAAGAGAACACTTCTACAAAGAGAAATCTCAGCTATCAAGAACAAAAAAGCACCTCAACCAAGAGAAAGAGCAACAAAAAAAGAAAAAAGAAAAGACCTTCAAAGCAACAAGCAATGCGACAAGTATGGGTACCAAAGCTAAACTTCTACCAAGCTACCCAACAAAGATAGGTGAAGCAGCAGATGATTCTAGTTAAGCTACTTGAAGCACAAGAATTTTATGAAGGTAAAACTCAAATCTGGTTATCAAAGTTAGTAGCTCAACCTGCAACAACAAATATTAGTAAGGTAGCACAAGGGTCCACAGAAAGGCAAGCAAGCAATCACAACCAAGAGCCAACAGAAGCCAATCACAACCAAGGGTGCTACAACCTCTAGATGGATACCTCATCATCTACTAACAAAAGCAAAGCTTTTACAATAGTAATAGCCACATATGGATACCCAAGCATAGTGTCCATTGAGTCAAAGTAGAAGGGAAAATGCAAAATATGGTCACACAAGGAGAAAAGACAAGGTGGGTTCCAAAATCGCTATTGAAAAGTCCATCACAGAGAACCCAAATACATCTACAACCACTTCTCATGGGAGATAAAGCGAAGGCTTCATCAAACCCTATTACAACCAAAGATCCAATTTCACAAAGAGAGATCGATCTACAACAAACAAATCAAGAGGAGCAGAAGTATACCAATCTACTGGAAAAAATCGTGGCATCCAAAGACCAACACAATAAAAAAGGCCTAAATTTCAAGAACCCGATGGGATTGGGTTTTTATCCTTGAATAGTACATCCAAGTTGCCATTAAAAATACATGGCATAAGAGTTAGAGTCAAGAAGCTAAGCCACTAAAATGAGTGAGATGTTAGTCCCAAAGCTTCAATTAATATTCTCTTTGGTCTAAGAGTCTTAGCTATTCTAGGTATTGCTTAAGCTGTAAGAGTTGAGCACATTTATGTTGTGTTGCTCATGCTGGTGTAGGTGAGCATAAAACTCAAAGTCTATGTATTTTTAGTTTGATGAAGTGAAGAAGGAGGTCCAAAATATGCTCATGCATTCAGCACAGTGAGGTATGAGTGGAGACGCTTCTACATCAAAAATCCTTCATGGAAACTTGGAAGCTATTGAGTCGTCCTTTGATGTCACATGTGCTACATTTTCAACTCCATCTTTCACATTGCATGCTTTTTTTTTGTCAAATTTCTCATATGCATATAGAGTGTCCCATAATTGACACTTGCATTAGGCCCTCTTCCTTTGTTTCTCCCAAGCACTCACCTTGCATAAATAGGTACTCAAGTCCAAGTACTCAAGTCCAATAAGAGTGTATACCAAAGGCACTTTTTTCCCACCGAGTTTTTTCCCTTTGGTCATCTAGAATTTAGACCCTAATCTAGAAACACTCATTATCATTCTCTATATATATTGCATCTACATCAGCAAAAAGGAAATTTTCACCCACATCAATCGTCAAAGAGAGCAACAGCTACAGGTCTCAACCCTGCTTGTCAAGTGCAACTCTTATCTTCAAGGACAATGACAAAGCTACAGTAAACAATGGAAAGTCAGATAATGACATACAAATAACAGACAAGCAATGACACATTTGGCAACATAGCTATCAACAACAACCATAAGGAGGACTTGCAGTGCATGGAACCAAGAGCAAGGTCCATCATCAATTCAATGACCCCAAAACGCTCAGTTCCCACACCAAAAGCCACCTTCATGGCCAACAATGGCCACACAGAGGAGAATACGCAACAAGATGCAAACTTGCCTCGACAAGAGGAATCCCAAACCTCGAGCAAGATTTTCCAAGCGACCTATAAATCGAGCAGACAAAGGAGAGATAAAAATCTCAAGTACAACAATGATATGGATGTTCTGGTAGGGGCTATGACTATTTTGCTCCTTTGTGACGTTTGCAAATTCTTATTACACTCTTGTTCAATACCCAAGGCAAATGTATGTGTGGAGTTATGATGGTGGTCACAATAAATTGGGTCGATGCATGTGAAAACTCTTATTGTTGCCGTATGATTTCTAGCTCAAGAGGACTTTGTACCTACAAAGACTCTATATTGAGGACAATAGAAGAAACATCTAAATATTTAGAGGAGGCAATAGGGTACATGTCGTCACATAAAACCTTTACCTACTATAGCTATGGCTTCGATGCACAACTAACATCCTACACAACAATGGGTGTAGTGTAGCCTCCACCGTCGCCCCTCTCTTAACTTTGACTTGACAATATTCTCAAGGAGTTGATAAAAGTCCATGAAATTTACTTAAATATATCATAGTCAAAGGAAAATTATTTTGAAGATGCATTCATATTGTTTTGGATTTGCACGCATTCACTGTAATACGAATACTTGCATGTCAAGGTCGAGCTAGATGCACCATCCTCAAAATTGGGGCAAGATTGCTAGCACTAGACAAACCATTCTCACAGTTGTAGGAAATAAATTGTCTCCTTGGATATACCTTAAAGGGAATTTTGTATGTTTGTGAGATTGATTTTTCTCAAACATTGGGATGGGTTCAAATGGAGCACTCTAAGGAAAAATAAGTTTGTGTCACATGGCTTATCATGACTGGAGGCTAAACCTTCCACCTTGCCCCAACTTCTCCCCCCCCCCCCCCCCTTCTTTCCCCAGGGCAGAAATGTAAGACTACTGCTCAAAAAACCGATAGCAACATGCCACCATGGATTTGAACGTTTCTCCATCCAATAGTTGAAACATATAGTTTGTGTGACCATATGAGAGCATCAGAGCTTTTGCGTCTTCCGTTGAACCTCCAACAAAAATTCAAAACCTATTTTCCTCTGCCCACCATAGAAACTCTCAAATATATTGATTCTCACCTTTTTGAAAAGGAGTGAACGAGCACTCTAATGTGGTCTCCATAAAATCCATAGGTACATGCCATTTCTGTGCTCTCAATAGTTTCCTACGACGTTAAAACTCTCTTCTTCTTCTTCTTCTTCTTCTTCTTCTTCTCTCTCTCTCTCTCTCTCTCTCTCTCTCTCTCTCTCTCTCTCTCTCTCTCTCTCTCTCTCTCTCTTTCTTCCTCTCTCTCTCTCTCTCTCTCTCTCTCTCTCTCTATCACGCCAAGTCTTGCTTCCAACTGTACTTCTTCTTCTTCCTCTCTCTCCCTCCCTCTCTCTCTCTCTCTCTCTCTCTCTCTCTCTCTCTCTCTCTCTCTCTCTCTCTCTCTCCTCATCGACTAGATCTTTAAGGTCTCTTGGGATAGTTTCCTACGATGTTAAAACTCTCTTCTTCTTCTTCTTCTTCTCTCTCACTCTCACGCCAAGCCTTGCTTCCGGCTGTACTTCTTCTTCTTCTCCCTCCCTCTCTCTCTCTCTCTCTCTCTCTCTCTCTCTCTCTCTCTCTCTCTCTTTTACATCCATAAATTCACATAGATAGCATTCATGGCTTAGATACAACACCCAAAGTAAGCATTACATGGAGATAGAAGTAAACTGCAGGGATTATCAGGTTGGGACCCTCAAAAGAACAACCTGGAGGGCGCCTCGGAGCACCGCAATTGTGTTGTATGCAACGCACCATACCGCGTCCTCCATGAACAAGCTCATAAACTTGCAAAACGCCATCTCTAGAAAGCTGCAGCAGCAGACGATCAACCACCCACCTCAGCTCTCTCTCTCTCTCTCTCTCTCTCTCTCTCTCTCTCTCTCTCTCTCTCTCTCTCTCTCTCTCTCTCTCTCTCTCTCTCTCTCTCTCTCTCTCTCTCCTCCTTTCTAGTGTCATGCGTCTGAGCCTCTCGATTTTCTAGCCAGACCTGAACGCCCTGGACGCTTTCCTCATCCTTCATCTGTTGCGGCTCAATGGTAGCCCCCATGCAAGAAACTTCGTCTAGCTATCCACGCCGGCGTGGACAGCTAGAGAGAGTTTGACAAGGGTATGCGCGGCTGTTAAGTCATTTCGCCAAGGCTAATGGCTAGTTTATTTCTGGCTTTGGTTATCAAAGACTGTCTCGCCACTGTGGCTTTGGTTATCAAAGACTGTCTCGCCACTGGAGACATAGCTAATCCTGAAGTTGAAGGCATGGTTTCTTTTTTGTTGCCCTCTCTTCTACCTCGTCCAGCAGCCCCATGCCTTGGTGGCGGGATTGCGGGGAGCGCTGAAGAATATTTTCCTTGTACGTAGAAAACAAACTAATGGTATGTTATAAAAAATAAATCAATTAACGCACCCAACTCCCCCTCCTGATATAATCCACGCTGCTGTGTCTGGGCCGGGAAAGGTAGTAGCAGTGAGCTCTCCACTATCGCAATGCATGCCGATGTGCAATGCTACACCTCTCTCTCTCTCTCTCTCTCTCTCTCTCTCTCTCTCTCTAGCAGTCCACGCCGGCGTGGGGTGCTAGAGAAAGATTTAAAGCTTCTTCCAAATGGCATTTTGAAATCGGACCTATTGAAGTTATCAAAGGCCTTTGAAGGTAAGCAACAGTGTTCGGGAGAAATCATCTTTCCAAACATTCCAAATTCCTGTCCTCTTTTATTTCAAGAGGAAGTTTCAAAAAATTAGGCTATTTTTTATGATTTTTACACTATTTTTTGTCGATTATGGGGCGGCATTTCTCCTTTTTTCCGTGCCCTCAACCGGCATCTTTGAAATTGCAAACAGCACGATATTAAGCTGAGATACATTTCTCCCAAACTTTGGTGAGCAATATGAGCTACTCAAAGGGTGCGCACTCGTACTTTGAGTGGAGTGCCGCTTGGAAATAAGGAAGCTGCCACACGAGTCGCTTTGTGCACACATGCTTTCTCTCTACAGGAAAATCGCTCTCTCACTCTCAAGTTTCGCCCTTAAAATTCGAGCCGCAACATCCAATTGTGTGCAAAGCTCTAATATTACGCATTTGCTGCAGCGGATTGCGACATCAAGTTCTTCTCCCACTGCGGTTGGCTTTTAGCTGCATGTGTGCACCTCTTCAAGATATATCTCGAGATTGCTTTTGTTGCTCTCTCTCTCTCTCTCTCTCTCTCTCTCTCTCTCTCTCTCTCTCTCTCTCTCTCCCCAAATATGTATAAATATCAGCTCACGTCAACCTGGTCTACTAGAGAGATATTCTCATGTGCATTTTGTGAGAAACTCCAGTTTATAATTCCTATTTAAAAAATAAACTCGAAAAATATAACTATATAAAAAAGAACTGGATTTTTCATGCTCAGTGAAAAGTAGTACATTACCAAGTAATCATGTAAACATTGCTCGTGCATGACTAAATTCTGTTTGTTTTCTTGAGAGTGCAATGACAAAACTAGAGCTTCATTGTGTGGACAATGAGCCCGGTTGTTTGGAGAAGATGTCCCTCCACACATGGGCATCACAATTCCATTGCATGTAGCCAAATAAGCACACAAAGCAGTGTAATAAACAAGAGGTAGAAAAAATAGGGTATGCCCACGTTCCTAAGGAGCTATGACGTGGTTGTCAATTCAAGTTGATACTACATTTGCATTCAACGGTGTGCAAAAGTGACGCAAAACAACGTTCATTGATGCTCATTTACAATTTTCTCATACGTCTACTTCATGCGATAAGGTCTATACGAGCATGAGACAAGTTCATAAAACCATTAGGAATAAGGGACACAAGTCAACTGCTTGAGCTGGTAAAGTTAAGGGCTAGAAGCCTAAAGTTACAAAGGAGGAGAAAAATCAGAGACTTAAGATCCACAAATAAAAAACATATATATAGTGTTTTCTCTGGCACTACTGTCTCACTGTAATTATTGGATTTGAAAGATAGAAATACTTGAACAATTTTGAAAAGTAGTTTGCAGGGTGGTCTACCTCAAATGTATATGTATCTATATTTACATGACATGCTTAACCTTTTAAGGCGGAGCAAATGTTGGCACAAAAGGAAATCATCAAATATGTAAGTATCAAACAATATAAAGAACCAAAGCACTCAACAATTAAAGTCTACCATAATACGTACATAGTAAATAGGGTGTGAATAGATCAATGATACACTTAAAATTTTTAAGGTGGAGGAAAAGTTGACACAAGAGAAATCATCATATATGTAAGTATCAAAGAGTATTAAGAACCAAAGTACTTAACCAAAGTACTCTAATTAATCTATGGATCTCGCTTGGCTTTTGGTTTGCTCGAAAAATCTCGCTCGGTGTTTGGTAGGACTCCCTCGACAATAGAAGACCAACTCATGTATCAACAACAACATAAGAGATATGAATCACTCAAGGAGGGGGGAGGAATTTTGAATGCGGACCTTGTTGATCAAATTAAAACAAAAAAGTTGTTTTACAATTTTGGTGTTATAATTTGCATTTTATTTTGCTTTTGACCAAAAAACAAATATGCCTTGAAAAGATGAAGTATATCTAATATAAGGAATAAACGCCAGATATGCGCCCTTAGGTGTGAGTACTTATGTACATATTTTAGAAAAATTTTCCCCTTATTTCATTATTTTTCTCTATTCTCTATTGTGTTTTTTATTTTCTTGAACTTTAAAAAAAAAAACTAAAAAGTAGAGAAATTGCAAGAAGAACAGGATATAGGTACAAAGAGTCTATGAAGTAACAAGAACTTCCAAAAGTCCAATTGGAGGTTATTTGGTCAAGATTTAAAAGAGCATAACTCGACCAGATGAGGACCAAAATCTACTTGCAGATTAAGGGTATCTAAGTTTCCAAATTCTATGAAGGAGCTTCTGATGGTTATACAAGAGATATACAAAACAACACAAAATGAATGCCCAAGAAGTGGAGCCACAAGAAAAAGCTGAAAGAATTGCCAACCTACACTTTCCTCCTGGAGACAAAGAGATATTCATTGCACATCCTTTACTACCAAACCTATACTCATGTCAGGGACGACATGGAGTAGGAGGGGGGGAGTGTTGAAAGATTCCAACAACAAATGCTTTTTCAAGAGAAGGAGATGCTCAAGAGGTTTTTTAAGCCCTTGCAAAGAGAAAGTGATTGTAATTTACCCATTAAAAATCATTTAGATCTTTGTTGACTTTTCATTTATGCTCAATCCCAGGCTATGAGCTTCCAAGTTGTATCATAAGTTAGACAAGGTTCCTGAATAGGTCACTTATTTTTCAAGCAATTTTAGCCTTTGTACGTATAAGACCCTTTGACAGGGTATAGAAGGCAACTTTCTAAGGTTTTGAGACAAGTTCTATTATCGCTAATCAAAAAATAAGGTTTTCTTTGTACGTCGTGAGCTCCCTCTTACTGTCAAGATTTCATCTCTTTGCACCGCACCGCACAATTATCCTATTGATAAACCAAGAGCATCAATGCATTAGCCTCAAGGAGATCTACATGTTGATATTTACATTGCAAGCGTTTTGTGAGATCGAGCATCGACTCCCACGACCTTTCAGGTGACATATCTCACTATTCAAGCGTCATTTTTAGATTCTGTGAATTGCATATGATTCCTAGTGCTCAGGATCATCTAGTAGGTGTGTTTGGCATCACATTTGGTGACCACAAATTTTTTGTTGGAGAAAATTGTGAATTTTTTCAAGTGTGCAAATTTTAGGTTTGCTGGTCCATAAGTGTTTTTGGCCTAGTAAGCAATGTGCTTGCCAGTTTGGTGTTGATCGGAGTTGATTTGCTACTGGTTTTTCATGTGGATGTGTGATTGGATCGAAGAGGTAGAAGTCAAATTTCCCGCCGTTAGAGAGTTCATAGATTGTTCCCAAGGAGTGTGTTGTGTTCAAACAAGAGATTGTTCCCAAGGAGTGTATTGTGTTCAAACAAGAGATTGACAACCTCTTGGTAGGTCCCCCAGGCCCTAGCTGAGTCACTTGCTCCCTCGGATTACCATTTTAGTCTTGGGACCGTCTCTTTGTAAGATATGACAGAGTTGTAAAAGCCTCCCAAACATATGTCAAAATTGAGCAAGCCAATGAAGCTCAATCTACCTTACAGTGATGGTGTTGGCAGATATGCCACAAGAAGAAGCTAGCATAGCAAGAACTAAACCAACATACCAATATATGCCACAAGAAGAAGCTAGCATAGCAAGAACTAAACCAACATACCAATATGTCGGCCAAGGACGTAGCTTGACTCGCAGGTGTGTGGACGCAAATAGATGGTTGTCAATTACCTACTCAACCTTCTAAGACAATCGCTACTCGAGAAAACCAAACCCAAACATCCAATGTGCTTGTGACTGCAATACAACCTACAACGCACACTCTACCTTAATCAAGACCAAAAGTCCTTGAATCACTTTGAAACTCATAGGGGCTACTCTACTTACCTAGAGGTCACTACCCTATGGACTCTGACCCTATATCCTCCATGTAACCACTTGGTGCAGCAAAGGCATATAAAGATAGGCAGTTTGTTACACATCATTGATTCTCAACTTGTATGATCCTAATTTGTAGCTCTACTTTCCATGAACCTACTGGTATGAAAAGCTTGCAAAACAGACACATAGTTTGCAAGATAACTTAATCAAAAGCTCGTGGGAGCTCACCTCACGACGAAACCAAAGCTTCGCAAGCTTGGCATTGGTGCATAGCTCTTGCCGTTGATAGATCTTTGGTGGTGTCCGCTTTGCAATGGTTGCTCTGTAGCATTCATAGCAAAGAGATAAGATCTCTCTCTCTCTCTCTCTCTCTCTCTCTCTCTCTCTCTCTCTCTCTCTCTCTCTCTCTCAGACACGACAACACATTAAACCCAAAGATTGATTAATTCAAAAGTCTACTTAGAATTACAAAACTTTTGCTTATATACATTCCTCTTGAGGGGAACATTCCCATCATAAATAATCTCTCAAATTCATTATAATTAAATATTTAAAAAATGAGTGATTCTTCTTAGTGTTCCATCAGCCAACACTCCGCCCCTCCGCATCCATGTCATCCTTGACATGAATGGTCCATGTCTTGGTATGGTCTTTAGCCCATTTCTTTGCTCAATAGAACCCCGATGGATTAATCATCTTCAAGTAGGATACATATATGATGTTTTCAATGCTCACCGTTGGTCCAAGAATCTTGCTGTCATATGTTAAAAAAACATGTATAGGAAGCCTCTTCAAATGCTTGCATGTGGAAGGTAGGTAAAAACATCAAGAATTGGTAGGAGTGGTGTAGCACTTATGGTGATGGCTGAGTGGAGAGGTTGTAAGCCAATTTGAGGAGAGTGTCACCCATTGACAGTAGACTTGAGTCTGTAGTTTTGTGCGATGTAAACACCTCAATGAAAGCCAGTAGTGTTTTGTAGATCTTTCTAAGAAATAAGCACTTCAAATCACGAGAACCAATGAAGAGCTTAATGGTGCTCATTAGGGTTTTCACCATATAAGTCCCACTTATTCTCTCTCTTCTTGTTTGGGTGTTGGAAGCTTAGGATAATTAAGCCAGGTTGGATGCTTCTCTAAAAGCCTTGAGTGTGTTCCTTCCAGGTTCTCATCCTTGATACTGAGAAGTAGGAGACATCATGCTTGATAACTTTGGAGCATCAACTAGACATACTAGGTATGTACGGTAATTTGTGAGCTAGCCTTTTCTCCACTTTGGCTGTGAGTCCACTATTCTCTTAGAGTCTACTTTATCTTTGATGTCTCCATCAAGTAGTGGTGTCGTCTCCTCTACTTGAATTCTTTTCTTTATAGTGAGCACTTTATACTTGAGCAAAGGGTAAGGGAGGGATGGCTGCATCCACTCTTCATTGATTACCTTTGTATCTAGCCATAGCAATCCCACATTGTGCAGCATCCTCTACTCCCATTCTATTGTTGCTTGGACACCTTCTTTAGTGGATTTCTCTATCAAACTTTAGAGACATGCCTCATCCTCTCCTGCTCTTCCTCTTGAATTTGTGGATTTATCTCCACCAATATAGGTTCCTTAGAGCTTTTTGGAATCTCCATTGGCTCTTGTTGGGCATTGACTCCTGAGTCACTTGGACCCGGATCTGTATCTAACCTCTGGCTCTCTCCACTTCTTGTCTTAATTTGGCCACTTTTTTTTGTATCATTTTGTCTCTTTTGGTGGCTTCCTCTGCATTGATTGTTTACTTATTGACGGTTCAGCTAGCAGTTCTCTTCTGGAGCTCTTGATGCTCTTTCTTGAGTCTTTCCTCAGCTACCAAGGAGCCTTCTGCTATGTGAACTCTTTGTCTTTGCTCTAGTTTTACCTCTTTTTGAAGTGTTGTGATATGAGCTTCCAAGGCCTATATGGCCTAGTTGTCCGCTCATGCACTTGCTCTTGTAGCCCGTGGGATCCCTCTTAGCGTTTGTATGGTTAACTCTTGGAGCTCTGATTTGTCCTTAAGCTCTATTATCTCATCCCGAGCTGACTCCAACTCATCTTCTATCTTCTCTTTTTCCTCTTGCAGATTGGAAATCTCTTTAGATACCTCATCCATTTGAAGGATGAGGGTATTCCTTTCTGCTTTCGCTTCCTTTAGGATTTTGCAATACCTCCCTCCTCTTTGGCCTCTTTTTCTTCTTCTCCTTGTGCTTCAGGTTGCTCTTGCAACTTCCTCTTAATATCATGAACTTCCTTAGCAGTGAAAGGCTCTAGATTCTGTTGTTCTATCACCCCCTCAGACTCTTTATATGATCAAATGCTAAAGAAGAGCTCAAGAAATGGATATTACACATCCCTGATCACTCTCACAAAGAGTTTATTCTATATGATCTCAAGGTACTGGATTCAATAGATCTCTTAATGATCAAGCCAAACAAAGTGGTCAAGAATTTTGGCCACGAGATGATCCCCTTGCCATTGATGAAGCAAGAGGCTACTATGAGAAAAAAAGCTCCTGCCATCACTTGAGTCGAATCCAAACGGAGATTATGAAGAGGTGCCAATCGATGCAGATCAAGTGCTTCTAATACTAGAGAGCCAACCACTTTGGAGAAAAGAGGTGTTTGAGAAGCGCCCACATGATGAAACTACATATAGAAGTGCTCCACAACATCTCATGATCAATCAAACCTTTTGTCCATTTCCCCGACAGTGATCCTTGGATAGCTACTACATCTGGCAAACCATCAACCATCTGTCCTCAACTACCCAGCTCTATCAAAGCCAATGAACAAATACAAGCCAACAGAGTCCTACATGGTGCATATATTGACAGCAATGATTACTCAAATGCGAGATGTCCCAGATTTGACATGTCAAATGCTCACAAAGATTGCAAAGATGATTATCACGTGGAATAGCCTGGAATCTGGAAACAGAAGTCCCCATCCACTTGCAATATTATTATGGGAATGTACGTGAGGATCATGTTTCTGCCTTGGCATTACAACCTGGAATCTAGAAACAAAAGTCCCCATCCATTTGCAATATTATGATGGGAATGTACGTGAGGATCATGTTTCTGCCTTTGCATTACATCCAAACATTTGAAGAGGCATTCATGATCGACTTCTTTGAAATGGAGTCCACTATTTTTAACCCTCTCACCAAAGACCTACAAGCACGTCACATCACCTATCAGAGTGCGGCCCACAACAACCCTTTCAAAGACCTTTCTATTCAAGCAGACATCGTCGCTCAGGTTGAAAAGACAATTCAACTACTAAATCTAAAGACAAGCTTGCACAAGGACTTGCAATGATTAGGAAGGGGGGAATGTTAGCAGAATTGTTGATGTACTCCTATTATTTTTTTGGAAAAGCCTTGTATAAAAGAGGAGTCATAATGATTGAGTGCATTTTTGTACACTCAAGTTGTAATTCTTCTGTACTGATCAAAAAGCCTTGTAAGCTAACCATTGGCCAAATGAGAATCCCTAGTAATAGAGTTCAAATTTTCTAGTTTGAACACACCTTTTGTAACATTATCTAAGTTTTTGAAGAGATATGTGCGTATGACTGAGAGCGACAACTCAACAACATCTTGAAATCAATTTTTCTCACTCTTTGGTAACCAAAATTCAATTCCGAAACGTGAATTGTGTTCCTTGTCTCTTTTCCTTTCAATTAAGTATAATCATTCTCAATTATGATGTGGTTCATGACTACCTATCCGTGAGCTAAATCTGCAGTTTTGAGTGCAAAACTTGTTGTTTTTTGACATTTTGACCATAGGAGAGTGATCCTAGGGCAACCATTATGGATAGTTTTGTTGTATTTTTTACGACCTAGACCATGATGGATTGGGATTTTGGCACCTTGTCAGATGACCTCCAAAATTAGGTAGGATAGAAAATCTGGATTTCCAAAAGCAGTTTACCCAAATTCAACCCCCGCTAATCCAACCTACTTCTTCAAACACCAAGCCTGCTCATCCCAAAGAACACAGAGCTTCTCATGACCAATTGTCACTTTCTCATTGGATAGCAAAGCCAATCCAACCCAACCACAAGCACCCCACAAAAACCACTTGGCAATGGAGACCAAAACAACGTCAGCATTAAATTAATCATAGTCTCCACACTTCTCATCAAAGCAACTCCAATGGATCCCGAAAAAAACCACACCAACTAAAGAGGATATCATGTCATGTTTACCAATCTCCACCATCAAAGAATGTGCACGTCTTTTTCAAATCCTTTTATTCAGGCCTCTATTTTCAGAGCAACCTCGCCAACATAAGCCACTGAACAAACAGTTCAGAAACCACATTTTGCATAGCATTCTATTACCCAATGCATCTCTTCAATTCGCATAGCAGGGCCACATTACATGGCCTTGCATAGACACATAGTTTGCGCCCATGCACCTCGCCAC
>NW_028221808.1:0-66084 GCF_014529385.1 Adiantum capillus-veneris
GTGGGTGTGGTGTGTGTTGTTTGTAGTGTGTGTTCTGTGTGTTGTGGGGTGTGGGGGTGAGTGTTTGTTTGGTGAGGTTGTGTTTGTGTGTGTGTGTGTGTGTTTTGTGTACAATGTGTCGTTGTTGTGATGTGTTATGAGTGTGTTGTTGTGTGTGGTGACAAAAACAGAGATAGAGAGATAGAAGCAAAAGGCAGAGGGAGAGCAGACCTTCGTTATGTCGATGGTGGGCTTGCTGTCGAAACGCAGACGCGCTCTTGCACTCTCTCTCTCTCTCTCTCTCTCTCTCTCCCTCTCTCTCTCTCCTCTCTCTCTCTCTCTCTCTCTCTCTCTATCTTCACTCACTCTCTTTCACGAGGTGTGTTTTTTCTCTCTCTTGACCGCTTTATATGGCGTACAAAAGTATACGGTCCTCAATAATGACCACACACGTGCGACAGCATGCAATATACTATAATTTAAGTGACACGTGGGGCGCCGCCGTGTGTATCCGTTATAAGTGTGATTTTGAGAGAGAGAAAGAGAGAGAACAATAGAGAGAGAGAGAGAGAGAGAGAGAGAGAGAGAGAGAGAGAGAGAGAGAGAAGAGAGAGAGAGAAGAGAGAGAGAGAGAGAGCCAGAGAAAGAGAGAGACAGAGAGAGAGAGAGAGATAGAGAGAGAGAGTCATAGAGAGACAGAGAGAGAGAAAGAGTGATCAGATTGTCACAGAGATAGAGAGAGGAGAGACACAGATTGAGAGAGAGATAGAGAGAGGGAGTCCTTACTCTCAGACAGAGAGAGAGAGAGAGGGAGGAGAAAGACAGAGTCAGCTTGACACACAGAAAAGCAATGGAGGAGACACCTCCGTTTGAGTTCCTGCAAACCCCACCAAAAAAAGGTGATCTCTCTCACTCTTTCTCTCTGTATTTCCAACAGTTGGTACAAATTGTGTGTGTGTGTGGTTTGTGTTGTGTGTGTTGTGACTGTTGTTCAACACACACACCTCAATACCTACTTCCATAGACAGAGACACAGACACACATACACACACACACACACACAGAGATATATATACATTGTCTCTTTCCTACCCTCTCTGTACACATTACTAACGGCGCGCATAGGACCAAATATTGGCTCCAGCTCTCTCCGCGCACCGTTAGTATTGTTATGACTCTCTCAGTTGTACTTAAGGCGCGCGGAGAGAGCTGGAGCCAATATACGCTCCTTCCTCACACGCCTTTAGTCAAATAGAAAAATACAAAGAGAGAGAGAGAGAGAGAGAGAGAGAGAGAGAGAAGAGAGAGAGAGAGAGAGAGAGAGAGAGAGAGAGAGGGGAGAGGCTGTGTGTATTTTTTTAGTGTTCTTTGGGAGAGAGAGAGAGAGAGAGAGAGAGAGAGAGAGAGAGAGAGAGAGACTAGGTGTGTTTTTGTTTGTGCTTTGGTGAGAGACAGATATATATATATATATATATATATATTTATTTATTTATTTTTATATATATATTTATATCTATCAGGAGAGAGAGAGAGAGAGAGAGAGAGAGAGAGAGAGAGAGAGAGAGAGAGATCATGATGGTTTGGTTTTGGCAGAGTTGTCATGTTTCCTGATGGTTTTGACTTGTCATGTTTCTTGATGAATAGGATTAAGGTCCAGTAGGCAGAAGAGGCTGAAACCAGATCCTGAGCTTGTGCCAGGATTTCAACCCTTGCAGGCTCAGTTGCTTAATGTATCTGCCAAAAGAACTGTTGACTTTTGTCAGGACATATCTCAAGAAAAGTCGATTGGTGAAGATCAATCAGAGAGGTCACCAGGGCAAGAGGATCCCTCACCCTACAAGGGTGTGGTGCCCTGTAGAGTACTTCTGAAGAAAAATACAAGAAAGAGGAATATAGACTTCTCAGATGATGCAGATGTGCTAGAAAGTAGTCCCTGTGCAACTAAATGTAAAGACAAAGAGGATGTGTCTTCTCTGGAAGACCCAGCTGCAACTGATGAGAGGCTGTTTGATTTTGCAGCATCTTGTGGTGCTGGGGAAAAGTATGATCTAGTTCATTCTATGTTTAATCCAAAGTTTGACATTGAAGACCTGTTAGCTCAGCACAGTAATTTCTTGCAGTCCTACAGAGATAAGTTTGAAGTGATGGTGCAGGTAGGAAGGTTGTTCTGCCTACTATGACTCTTGTGCATTTAAATGACTGTGGTGGAAAGGGACAGGGAGTGAAGAAGTATAGGGAATTACCACCCTCTTGCCGACATTCAGCCCTTTGCATCAAAAAGAATGCAAACTCATTCAGGAAGCCTTTGGCTTTATGATTTACCTGAACAGCCTGTTTGGATTCCTCATGCAGAATCCTGATGAGGTGTTAGAGGAACAGGATGCAGCACCAGATGAGGAATGCGAGGAGACAACTCATATGCAAGAAGTCGAGGAGGTTGAAGACACAGTCGACCTTGAGGTTGAGGCAATTGAAGTACAAAGAAGTAAGATGCTCTCTGTGAAAACCACAGAAATCAAACTTCCATTGGATGTCAGTAACTTCACTGAGAAGCATGCTCAGATGATGTTGCCTGCTGTGGCTGACTTCAGGATTGGAGACAGGACCTATATCTTCTTACATGATGTGCAAAGTGTGTTTTATTTAAGGGAGGATTTCTCCCTAGCTATTATTTCCAGAGTCCAAGAGGAGAGGAGTGGATTTGTTTCAGAGGATAGTAGTGATGATGAGGCAATGGAAACATCCAGCAATCCAATGGAATGCCTTCGAAGATGCTTTGAGAAAGCTGAAAAATACAAGGAGACACTACCTGATGAAGCCACCTTCCAAGCAATAAGACAAAGCCTAAGACCATCGAAAAGTAACAAAGAAGTGGAGGATTGGTTTAACCATTCAGGTCAGGGGTCAACTACATCTGTAGACCTGTGGCAAGAAAACCTCTTTCTGCAGGATGAGAGCTTCATGGTAACTCTCTCTCTCTCTCTCTCTCTCTCTCTCTCTCTCTCTCTCTCTCTCTCTCTCTCTCTCTCTCTCTCTTTCTCTCTCTCTCTCTCTCTCTCTCTCTCTCTCTCTCTCTCTCTCTCTCTCTTTGTGTCATTTCTGACATTGTGTGTGCAGTCTTGGATTGCTGACAAGGATGACTTCCTTCGGCACCGGACAAGAGAGTATCGAGGAAGGGATGCGGCCCTAGCACAGTACCTTTCAAAGCTTTGCGAGTCGCTGATAGTAGTTTTTCACAATTCCATGTCACAAGAGGATTCAATAGCAACTTACACATTCAAGACACTATCACGCTTCTTGGGTGGACCGGTGCTGCCCAAAAGTGCAGATAAAGTCATTCTTGTGGACAAAGTGTTTGCTAGAGATTGTTTTGGTTACTATCCAGGCTATACAGGTGGTCGGGCAGCGTATTACTACACCTACGCAGCAATGGCACTAGCTCTTGGTAGACAAAACCCAGATGAACTTTTAGAGTATGGAAAACATCTCATGATTCGTTACAAGGGTGATGTGCCAAAAAAGAAAATTGAACCTGCAAAATCTTGATACACTTCAAGTAGCAATTGTATAAGATCATGTATTACATAAATTTTGTACAATGTCATCCACTCAGAGTATCTTTCTCCACTTGTGATTCACATACACCATTGTCTCTCTCCACCTTCGTTGACTTTCACGAGCTCCGGAGTTGTTGTATGCCATTGATCTTTTAGCTTTTTGTTGTTGTAAATGTATGATGGCTTGTGCTGTTGCTGAATTTGCCAAGACTTCTTTTGACTGCATTTGATGAATGATTCTACGATAGAACCATTCAAATAGTTCTCTCAAACTGTTAGCCTTGATTCGAGAGCCACCATGTCGTGTGTGCCTGAAATAAGCATTTCTCGCCATGTAATGAGACTTTTCCATCCCTTGGGTATTCCATATTGCCGGGTTCCCATACTTCTGTATAAAATATGGCAAATGATTGAAGATGATGTGTTGGATATGAAAACAGATTAGTTAGAATGTTTTACAGCCACATATTTGCACATAAGAGAGAAAGAAATACATTATAATACCATGTAGTGAGTAATCTGGGTGTCTATCCATGCTGTCTTGAATGATTTTTTCAGAAGGTTGAGATTTTCCTTGAACTTGTTCATATCACCTTGTGACCAGTCATCTTTGTCGCACATCAAAAATAGGATGTCTATTGATCGCTAAACCTCAGCCTTCGCGTTACGAGTAGTTGGTTCGTGGTCTTTGACTGCAATATGTAGCTTTTTCCAGCTCTGATACTCTACCTTGCTAACATAAGATGTGTTATATATTTTTCCATGTTTTGTTAGCTTTGGATCTCTTGTACCTTGGGGCTTAGATAAAAACCTCCGTGCCTTCACCCCACCGATGGATGGTTTGCATGCGACATCCTTCTCAGCAGTTGATCTCTTTTCATCCCACTGGATTTTCACATTGCCACCATGAAGCCCCATATCCGACAGTACCATTTCTAAGCACTGCAAGGCTACTTGTCGTTCTGCGGAGTTCTTAATCTTCCAAGCAAACCCAATGTATAAGTAGACCAATTTCTCCACAATTCTACAAAGGGCATGCATTGTACAAATGTGGACATTCACAAGTGGTATTTTCAAAACGGGTCGAAAAGCAGGATCCTCAATGTGACGTGTTGGAGCTTTTCTCCACCACTTTGGGTCCATGACCTTTGCAGGCTCCATGCAGAACAAACACGGTGACTTTGCCATTGCACCCATTCCACAATTATACATGCACTTTAATGTTTTAAGGTCACCTGCAAGATGCCACTGAACTTGAAAGTCTCCCCTTCCATCTAGACGTAGTACCTCTCCCTGGTTAGTTTGTCGATCAATCACCTCTGGAATATTAGTTCGATGGAACACCCAATATAGAATCTCATGATCTTCTTTCTTTACCTGCAACACAAAATAAATGAGACTTAAGTAGATCTGAACATTTGAGCTTACTTGAGAATATCGCTTACCTCAAACGCACCAAGCCACCATATGTTAGATTCTGATTGAACACTAAAATATAAAGGATCATCACTGGGACACTTTGAGAGGGCTCTATTCATTAAAGTAATAGTAACACGCTCTAGCTTTTTGTCTTTAACAAGCTCACACTATTCCAGTTTTAACACAAAATGTAATAGCCCACGTGACTCTTCAAATGTGATGTTGTAAAACTCCACCATTCTCTTCTGTAGTATCCGCAGGTCCATAAAAATATTGTTGAACTCATCATATGCCATGTCCGCTCCATGGCCACTGTAAGTTGCTTTAATATGAAAGGGCTGTCCAAGATAGTCTCCATGTGCCTCGTTTAAGCTGAAGCCTCTCTTTCCAAACACTTGAGGCTGATGGTAGAAGTTTGGATTTTATACCCTTCCTAACAAAGATGGATGAGACAGACTTTTGGATAGCCGAATATCCTCTTTTGCTTACACCAAGTGAATCAAGTGTGCCTTGTATCTCTTTTGCAGGCACTGAGTTCTCTGAAATAAAGCGGTCCACTACATTTCTTTGTAGAACCTTAAACTTCTTGTCATGTACTATATCTGCTGCCAGGCTTCTACTTATAAGTGGCTTCAATCTCTTTCCTATATTGGCTTTGGGGTCAATGTTTTCCTTGTCAAGATAGATTGAATCTCTACATGAAGACAATGCATAAGTAAATAACAAAAAATTTGCTTCACTAACACTATTTAGGCACATGAAAACAATGCATAACAAGAAAAAACAAAAAGATTACTTAACTAAGACAATGTAGCCAACCAAGAAGCATCACCTTAATGCTCGGATTCTTTTCTTGAGACCTCCTGATGCAACCTGCAATGTTTCAAGATTGCGCAATTTCTTCTTTCGGATACGACCTTCATTTGACAACTTCGCACCTTTCCTTTCAGTTCTTGTACCTCTGTTTTATGTTGCAAAATGGTAACCTGATCTGTAGAATGTAAATGTGAAAGGCGAACAATCTCACATTGTTGAGCTTGGAGAATGCTCTTGTAAGTTTCAGCTTCTCTTGTAAGTGATTTACAATAACCCAGAAGGCCCTTTTCTCCATCACCAGCAAAGGTCAATAAGCTTGTAGGATTGACAAACGGTGGAGACGCATTAGTTATTGGATTCTTAGGGTAGAGAGAGCCTCTCGTCCAGATATCTATGTGTTTAGCTCCTTGAGCTCTGAGCGTGTCTATGGAGGCGGGAGGTATATGTGTGTTTGTTTTACTGCGCTTAATCAATGGTTGGTACTCATTGTCCAAATCAATGTGAAGGTGATATTTGGCTCGTTTCTGGGTAACATTTGTGCCATTTGAGGAGTGCGCCATTAGCCAAATGTGCAGGTTTAATGGAAAGTGAATAGCAGCTGCGGATTCGTCCCTCCATGTTAGCCTCATTCCCTCCGTATTGACGTTGTTCATTCAATGCAACTGAAAAGAGGATTATCCCTCAATCACTACGAATGAATGTTCAGAAGAGTAAGGAATCTACTTAAAGTACACTTTTTGAAGTTTTACTATGAAAGACCCAGCTCTTTTATTTGCCATTTTTTCTAGAGAGAGAGTACAAAAAATACATTTTCTTAGAAGGCCCTCCAAATGACCTCCGAAATTTCCTAATGATTTAGTAATGTTAATAGTAACCCTTCACTGACCGGAGCTAAGAGGGCATAGTTCCCAAAGGCCCATGCCCTCTTAGCTCCGGTCAGTGAAGGGTTACTAGAATTGCATCCAGAAGGTTCAATTCTAGCAACCTTTCAGGAATGAAAGGGTTAGTATACATTTCGTATGGCTTTGCTTCCTTTTGCCCTGGGGGCATAGGGGTGGTGAACCCTTGGCTGATGACAGCCACTTCATCCTCGTCCAGCTCTGGTGGTATGAGGTTGCTACTAGTGTTGGTGGGAGGGGTGAGTAATATTGAACTGGGGCCTTGCAGCATCTGTCTCTTCCTCTGCCTAGCCATGGGATCATTCCTGAGCTTCCTTCCATGTAACTCCATAAACTTCCTCTTGACAGCATGAGAGTTCTCAGACCACTCCTTCTGTTCCCTTTCGTCATCCTCAATGATCTGAGGTAGTAAGTGGCTAATTTCCTGCAGTAGCCGATGATAGCCAAAGCTGGATTCTTATTGGCCAAGGTGTAAATTCTGAGCCAAGCCGGGACATCCATTTGTGATAGTAGCAAGAGGGCTGTGTGAGCATTTTTATCCAGCTTGAATGAATCATGTTTGATGATTGCCTCATCCAGAGCTGGGTTTTTAATATAGAGCAGGAGCCGTTGTACAAACTCGGGTACTGCAGTCAGTCTATCATGATAACCCAAGCGTTGTAATTCTGCATGCCATGGTGAGAGTAGGTCCTGTCATGCATGAACAACCCCTTTATTAGGTATGTTTAAAAGAAGTTGGACAGTGATACTGCCAACTCCATGCGTGTGTGTGTAGGAGACAATTAACAATAAAGAGACATCATGCAATATCATAAAAAAAGCTTTATTAACCAATGGTGTTACAAATATGCAGGAGGATCATTTTCACTACATATGAATGTCTATAAGGAGGAAAAAAACACAGAATGTCTTCCCAATTGCAAGCCCACACCCTATACCTACAGCCATCACATAGAAAAAACACACAGTTAGTTTCTAATGTGGAATGCAGGTGTCATTAGGTGTGTGCACTTGTTATCGATGTCAGCAAAAAAAGATAGGCTACTCAGTGTTCTACCACCTGAGAATCCATACGTGTATCTGTTGTCTCGTTCTATAGTAGGACAGGTCCCAAGAGGTCTTCAACAATGCTCTCTCCTTGCAGGGTTATAACCCTTTGATAATATATAGAGTAGGGCATCATCTTGGCCCACATGAGCTGCTCTGCATGGAGCCTCCACTCTTTTGAAAGTAAAGAGTGGGAGGGTGGTGTATTCCGTTTCATTTTCTGCGTGGGGTAGTGGAAAGAGTGGGGGTGAGGGAGAGTACTTTCGCACGTATGAATAGTCTCTCATCCTACCTGCCTCGACGTCATCTTTTGCCACGTCAAAAAATTCCCTTAAAGTGGATGATGTCCCATAACCCCATATGATTATACTTGATTAGGGTGTGTTCCTACTTATGGGAAAAATGCTTTAATCCTGCAAAGGGGTTTATGTGTGTGTGTATGTATGCTAAAGATGAGATGGTATGTTATATTGACCACATCAAAAGGCCAAAATGATGTGTGACCATGATTTTGACCAGTGCGCACATATGTGAATCTATTTATCACAAAATGGCTTCCGCGCGCCATAATGCCACTTTCTCTCTATGTGTGTGTGTGTGTGTGTGTGTGTGATTTTGCTAGATTACTTCAATGATATAACTATTGTTGTAGCCTTTTCAATAATGGTTTCACTATCCTTGCCAACCACTATTGACAAGAACAATGAAACCTTGAAAAGAGTAAGGTGGAGATATGATAAACCGATCCAACCCAATGATTTATAGACAATAGAATGAAGGAAATTTTTCCTATTCCTCCATCAAGGCCACAGCAAGAGGTAAAGATTGTGGATGTCACCCACAATGTGAATACCAGGGCCAGAGCTGAGTAGGAAAATCGGCATGCAGAGTAGATGAATAAACTAAACGAGAAGGAAAAAGCAGCAAATGCTATAGAAGAGGAGATTAAAAGGTACCACATTGTTACACATGAAACCGAAGTCAGCAACAATGAAATACTATCATCTATGAAGGAAGGATTAATAGCAGACGTACCACTGGAAGATGGTATAAGAACACTTGCATTAAAGTCTATTGATATCAATATATTGTAGGGTCTAGATGCTCAAATCACAGAGTCAATTGTCTATATCTGCCTAAAGTAAGATGCTTTCACTAGCTTCCATATATTTTTATTCAGCCTTGAGATTAGAGACTAACTTCTAGTAATTGTCTTGTAGTTTAATCAAGAGCCAGCTACATGCACAAAGTCAGGCAGAAATATATATCATGGATCCTTAGATTTTTGTCTTTCTCAGAAGGAAAAGCACCCCTACGGGCACATTCTAGAAGTGGCTTGCCCATTGTCCAATGCTGCAAGTGACAACCATAATTTTTCCATATGAGAGCAGCCACCACTGGAGCCCAGTTTTGCATTGAACTTGACTAGCCATCTATCCTAGATTATAACCTCAATTCAAGAAACACATCCAAAATTAAAACTGTGAGTATTGAGAGATAGAAATTGGTTTTATTTTGAATAAAGTATGGAGATAGTGATTGTGTTGGGTTCATACCAGCTTTCCTTCTTGCAGCTGCATAAAAAGACTGTTGCATGCATATGGAAGGCTCTGCAAAAATATAGAGCTATACAAGTCAGAAATTAAAGAAGTCACAGTGCCTAAACAGACGGATGCCAACTCATGTGGATGGAGGTGCCTCCTTCATGCTGAGTATATATTGCAAAAATGTATCTCAGTTCCTTTTTGTTTTTGTTCTCTCTTTTGAAGAGTGCATTCGAGAAGTACACACTACAATATTTGCACCGATACCATGCCACCCCAATCAAGCACATACACCAAGAAGCATGTTGAATTGACACCTCTTAATAATGAAGGGATTTAAAATTCAATCTCCCTGAGTTCGTTTGTTTGTAGCTCCTACCTATAAACTTTGGGCTCTTCCAGAACATCCTCCTCTGCTATCTCCTCAACCAACATTTTAGGATCTTCGGCCTTTCTTGATGGGGGTATGTTGAGAATGTTGCAGAGTTACTGGTTCAAGAGTTTTGCTGAATCTGTACCTTAATCTCCTCAAGATAATCATATCCTTTTCCATAAGTGTGACCTTATGAGAGTGGGTTGCACATATCTATTCCTCTTGGAAGAGCTCAATTAAAAAGTCTTCAACAGCCTCTTGCATACATGCCAAGGTACCTCTTGTCAATCTCACATCAATATTTAACTACTCTGCTATTTGCCTATAGAGCCTTTGAAAAGGGAGCCTTGGAATTGCAATTGTCAGAGAGCCTTCTGTGCTCTCCTTATCTCCCTAAAGCATTTCACCTTTTGAGAGAATCTCCTTTTCTTTACAGGTGGGAATTTCATACCAACTCCCTTTTTGGCCTCTTTCTTGGAGGATGCAACTTCCTTATCTCCTTGTGAGCTCTCACCTTTGTTTGTTGGTTTGAAATCAGTTAATGTTCCCTTGACATCTCTTGATTTGACATTTTCTCTAGGAACTTTCCTTGCAGTTTGTTTGGTCCTTGCCATATCTATAGATTAGACCTAAAAGGAGGAAAAAATATGGACATAGAGTCACTACAGATTTTCTTCAACAAAATATCCTTTTAACTTCAAAAGGACACATTCTAACAATGTTGCACCAAAAATAAAACTTGTGTCCTCTCTATGCAAAAATAATGTAGTCGAACATACATCCGGCTACACTATTTTCAAAGATAAAGACAGTGTCTTCTCTATGCAAAGATAGTGTAGCCGGCTGCGAACCAATGTCAAACTACTCTATTTTTGCATAGATAGGACACTACTAAAAAATGTCAAACAAAAACACTTGTGCCGTCTCTAGGCAAAAACAGTGTAATTGCACATACATCCGGATACACTATTTTTGCACTAGAAAGACACTATCAAAAAACATTAAACAATAGCCTTAGTGTCGCCTCTATGAAAAAATAGTGTAGTCATACATACACATGGCTACACTATATTCGTATTAGGAAGACACATCTAAATTTTTTTAATAAAAAAAGCTCTTATGTCGCCCTTATGCAAAAACAGTGTAGTCGAACATGTGTCCGACTACATTGTTTTTGCATAGCAATGACACGGTGTGAATTTACATAAATTTCTAAAAAAAACATTAATATTACAAGGGATTATTCTACAATGAGAATCCAACAACTTGAATTAAGGAACTGAGGAGTAATTTGGAGAAAACGTGAAGGTTCGGTTGAAATTGAATATGTGAAGGGATAAAAGAAGGCCCGATGTCAGTTGATCTTGAATTGACTTTATGAATCAATGTGGAGAGAAGATTGGAGCTAATAGAAAAAAAATTGCAAAAATCTTGTTTGAGTGCGACCGCCTCTATATATAGGAGTGCACAAATACCTAGGTAAAATTTGAACTAACATGATTTACGATGCATGGATTTGACCATTGTGCATGGATTTGATCGTTGGACACATGTCCTCAGGTGCATGATTGGCATGATAACATTCTATTTATAGCTCTCAAAGCGGCAATGTATAGCATTTTTAGATCAATTTGTCATATTTTGTGAAAATCTTTTGTATAGATTCCAAAGCTAAAGAGCTCAAAATGTTCCTAAGGAAACATAAAGGTAAGTATTTTAATTCGGATTTTTATTGTAATGTCTTTTTTTGTGTTTATGCTGTCTCTATGCGAAAATAGAACACCCAGACATCTGTCCGGGTGCTCTATTATTGCATAGTGAAGCTGCAATTAAGTAAATATATTTTTTAAATTTTTTTTTGTGTCATCCATATGCGAAAATAGAACACCTAGACATCTGTCCGGCTGCTCTATTTTTGCATACAAAGACACAATGTTGTAAGTGAATGGTATATTTTTTAAACATATTGTGTTGCTCGTATACAGGAATAGAGCACCCGGACAACCGTCCGAGTGCTCTATTTTTGGCATAGCAAAGACACAACTTTGTAAGTACATGGTATATTTTTTTAAAAATATGGTGCCTCCCGTATGCAAAAACAAAACACATGAACACCCGTTCGGGTGCTCTATTTTTGCATAGCAAAGACACAAAGTTGTAAGTAAATGGTATATTTTTTAAAACATATGGTGTTGCCTGTATGCAAAAATAGAGCACCGATGTGGACAGCTATCCGAGTGATCTATTTTTATATAGCGAAGACACAACTTTGTTAATAAGAAGTATACATTTTTTAACATGTTGTGTCGCCTGTATGCAAAAATAGAACAACTGGATAGCTTTTTAGGTGCTCTATTTTTGCATAGCAACGACATATGACTATGGTTATTGAAGAATCAATATGACCAATCTTTTTTCCAAGTGTAAGACATTTTAAAGTTTTTTTTTGTTTCTTGTGCAGAAAAGGCTACTAGAAAGAGTTTGGAGGGTGTTGATATTGAAGAGGTTGAGGAGACATGTGATAATAGATTGATGGAGTTACTAAATCAAGTCAAGCAATTGTCTAAGTTTTGCCTATGTGAGAGAAATCTTTAATGTTCCTTTTGATCCGGAGAGTTTTCTGGAAGGCGTCAACAATGATATTCTTGACTATTAGAAGGTTTTTGCTAACCTTACTAGGGAGTGCAAGCTTTACAACTTTGTACACTTTGATGATATTTTTAAAGCAGACAATTTAACACCAAGCACAAGCTCCAAAAAATTGGCATTACTCCAAGATGATTGTAAGAAAGTCCATAGCCCCTATCGATGGCATGGAAGGCATAATTATAAGCTTGTAATTGAACTTATTGCATTTTTTCTCTTTTTGACTCTTATTCTAGTAGAGGAAGGAGAGTCCAAATCTCTACAAAATACAACAACTATGAATGTCCAAGCTGTGGAGAAAACACCTTCAAAGATTTTAGAGAGGAAATGTGTAAAATATAATTTTACAAAGCATATTATTTAGGCCATTGAAATTTTGATGAAACTTCATTTCTATTAACAGATTTGAGGGTTTCTTTTTCCATAGATTGATATTGTAGATCAGGACAAGTTTCTAGAGAGAAAGAAGGGGTCCAGGCCTTTGGATCTAAAGAGGGATCAAGTTTGGGCTATTACATTGGAAAGATCAACTAGGAGACATTAGCTATCTACCACATGAATCTTTCCCGATCACCCACTCTCCCCATACTTGCACTAATGGATCTATCAAGGGTGGTATGTTCACATCCAATAAGAGTGGAGTGGACAAAATCATACTTCTTGAGAATCAAGTAGCCATTAGAGTTTTTGGACTTGCTCTAGGATTTATGGGCTCAAGAAATGCATACTTTGGCACCATGTACAACTATATCCTTTCCTCTTCTCATGAGTTGAAGTAGTTGCAAGGAAGTAGGAGTTCTTGGAGTGGAGGGGAAAAAATGAAAATCTTGATGTTGGCTCAAGCATCCAGATTGATCCTTGTATTATTCTCCATTTTCTTCCTTGCCTCTCTCTAGTGCAAAGCCGATGTAAAAACCTTTCACTTGTATATGATCTACTATATGCATCCTTCCTTTTTTGTATACTCCTCTATATAGCTGTAGCAATATTAGAATTGTCTAATTATTCTTAAGTCTCTTGTGATCTTGTTTTGTGCCACACTTGTTTGTAAAACCACTAGAATACTTCAAGCAAGCTATTAGCTTTTCGAGCTCCTCCACCATGTCTAGTGTGTTTGAAAAACTTGGTTCTTGCCTGATAGTGGGACTTCTCCATACCTTGAGTAGACCAAATTGACAAGCTTCCATATTTCTTTACAAACCAAGGAGAGTGATTGTAAATTATGTGCTGCACAAAAAAAAAGATAATTTCTTTAGCATCTTATGCAATTATTGAAGCAAATTAGTAGAATAAAAATTCATAATTACTACCATGTAGTGTGTGAAGTGCTGTGAGCTCCAAACACTTTATCATAGCTTTCTTGAATCTGTTTAGCTCTTTCTTAAAGTTGGAGAGGTCATTCTTTTCCCAATGACTTTTATCATAGTAAGAAAAGACTACATCTAGGACTTCCCACACTTCTGCATTCTCATTTCTTGCTCTGCCATCAACTCCATGGTCTTTCACAACATTGTGCAGAGCCTTCCATTGGTTGTATTGGACTTTAGATGAACCCCTTTCCAACTTTCTATGAAATCCCAAGAATGTTTTGGCCTTCATCCCATCAATAGAAGCTTTCCTAGGGACATTATTTCCACTAGAGTACCTCTTGGGGTTTGACTCAATCAGAACATTCCCCCCATGAAGTCCAATATCATACATTACTCTCTTAATAGTTTTTATTGCAATTTTTGTGGTTGATAAAGGTTGTAGCTTCCATGCAAACTCTATGTAGAGTTGCACAATCTTCTCAATGATTCTACAAAGTGCATGCAGTGTGAAGAGGTGGACATTTGAAAGGGGAAATAACTAAAAAATCTTGAAAGTTTGAATCTTTAGAGTGTCTATCTAGGGTTTTGTAGTTAGCAGGATTTAGCTCCTTTGCTACACCCATGTAGTAGATACATGGGCTTTTGGCATTGGCACCCCTTGACACATTGTACATACACTTTAGTGTCTTTAGGTCCCCCCCATGTTCCATTTCACCTTGTATCTACCAAATCCCTCAACATCTAGCTCCTCCCCAGCCTCTGTCAAGCTTTGATTATAGTAGGGATACTAGCAGTGTGGTGGAATACCCAGTTCAACAAATTGAAATCTTTACAATCGACTTCAAAAGCACCCAACCACCAAATGTTCTTCTTTGATTGCACACTAAAATTTTTAGGATTTTTGTTCCCCTCAGTGGTATGATAACTCTACTCATGAGGGTTATTGATACTCTATAAAGCTTTCTACCCTTCACAATTTCACTCTCATCTAATTTGATGACAAAAATGGCTTGCCCTTTCATCTCAATATGTTAAAGATCATAAAATTTCATCATAGCCCTCTACAAAGTTCTCAAGTCAAAGACCAGATTGTTGAGAGAGTTAAACTTGAGGTGTGTCTTTTTACCTAGATATATGTCATTGATGTGGAAAGGATCTCCAAGCATCTCCATGACCTTGGAATTAATTTTGAGCCTGGTCTGTTGAACAATTGATGGATTTAAAAGCAAGTACCCCTTCATTCTTGACTGCTTCATGTTTCTATTGATGAACTTGACAAGCTTTTGGTAACCTACCTTACTGATTCCAACTTTGTCCAAAATTCCTTGAACTTCATTTTTGTCCAAAGTAGAACTTTGCAAAATTCCATTAATGCATTTCTGTCTAGCAACCCTAAATATTCTTTCATTGCCAGCAACAATAGGTGAAATCACTTCACAAAATGATTGTGATGCACCTCTATGTTTCCTAGTGAGTAGTCTAGTTGAACTAAGGACCTAGGGTAAACACAAGGAAAGACCATAGCAACAAAAGATACCAACTTGAAAAACTGATATAAGTTTGGAAAAAAAAAAAATTTACCTCACTGCTTTGATTCTTCTGTTTGCAACCTCCACCTCCTCGCTTGAGACTCTCAATATTCTTCAACTTCCTTTGTCTTTATCTAATTCCAAGCTATGTCCTCTTTCTTCATACTGTATTCAACAATGATTGGAGGTTGTTTACCTTCTCCTTGCTTTCTTGAAGCTAATGATTAAGAGAACCTTTCAATTATAGTACCAAATGGTTTTCCAGCTTAAGAATGTCCCTCTGTATTGCAAGGTTTCGTGTATAGACTAATATCCCTTTCATACCATCTCCTGCAAATTTCATTAATGAAGAACAATTGAAGACTAGTGGGCTGGATTTGGTGATGGGGTCTATGGGATAAAATCTACCATCTTTCCATGGGTCAATGTGCTTCTTTTTCTCTAATCTCAATGCTTCTATAGAAAAAGGAGGAGTTTCACAAAGCCTATTTATTTTTTGGAGAGGGGAATATTCATCTTCCAACTCAACATGGACATGATAGATACCTCTTTTAGTAGGATTCATGGAGATGATGTGGGCAAGATGATGATTATGGTGCAAAGAAAGATGTTGAGAGAGGACAGACTATGCAGAGGGAAATTTGAAATTTGGACCAAAAGAGAAAAAAGGTGCATTGGGAGGGAAAATCTGGGGAAAGGGACACATTCCCAAGAGATTTGAAAACGACACTACATGTGGGTTCCAGAAAGTAACATCAAGTGCACCCAGTAAAAATATAAAGGTATCCCCCCAATTGTGAGTTTTAAATCTCCTTGTTCATTTTTCCAAAACTAAAAAGTATTTTCTTTGTCTGCCATTTCTTACAAGGCAAATTCAAGACCTCAAACTTCCCCAAATGTTGGATCAGCGGTGTAACTATCTTGGGAAATGTCCTTATGAGTGCCCATCTTTCCAGACTCAAGCACTTCATTATCCTTGTTGCTCCCACCTTCTCCTTGCTTTGCAACTTTGACTTCCATGTTGGATACTGTCAATTCTTTGATTAAGGTTGCTTATGCATGCTCCAAAAAACGTACCAAATCTAAGAGGGATCACTTTTTGACCTGCAGCTACATTGACTACCACGCTCTCTGCAGAAGGTTTACGTACATCTCAGCAAATTCACACTTTACTTGCCATGGTCCCCAACTTCCTGTGCACCAATACAACAGAGGAATATCCAGGGTGATTGCAAGGTCTACGAGATTATCCGACAACCACATTGGTAGATTGATAAAATCATCTCACATGGGGCATAAATCCTTGAAGGCCTTGGGGGATTCAAAATCCTGGTCTAATGGCAAGATGCAAACTAGGGAGTGGTTGAGGTATAGCGGGCTTTTGGCTAGGTCCTTGTCAGTTATAACGGGGTCATTAAACAAGCATTGAACCTAACAATGAAGAACCCTTTGGTTAAATATTGGACATAGTCAATCGTTATGCCATGTCTTAGGACCTCCATACCATAGATCCATTTGATGAGCTCTACCTGTGATGGTATTCTGCCCATAAAGCCAAATGCCAAAGACAAATTGTCCACCCTAGCAAGCTGCTTTTTAATCAGCACCGATGAGACCAACATCGTGCACACATTATCCACTTCAACCACATATGGTAATCTTTTCTTCAAGGCCTAGAAGGCCATCTCCTCAATTGAAGGAATGTGGATAGACTTGCATTTCCTAGCCCCTTCAACAAATCTCTTAAGGTGACCATCCTGCTGAGCCTTGCCGCCTCTTTCTCACCTCCATTTGGACCAGACGGATGGGCCTCTAGTTGATGGCCCTCGGATGTCCCTCACCCCTCAGCCATTGTCTGTGCATATGAGGCCTTTGGCGAGTTCTCCATTAGACTCGGCCACTAACGTGTAGTTATTTTGCCTGTATAACAGACTCCCTATGCTATGCTCCAGTGGGAGCGAAACCCAAGTGCTAATAACCTAGCACCACAAAAGGAGATAATAATTGCGTTGAAGATGCAATAATAATCATGATGAGTACCTTGCATTGCAAGCTTGGACCAGTGTGCTCACTAATGATAGAGAGGGCAAGATCTTTTGAGCCAAACTAAGTGAGCAGCACTATCCCACACACAAGCACCCCACGAGCTGGATTCAAGTGAACCCAGAAAAACCCCACACACAAGGACCCCACGAAGTGGAGCCGAGTGAACCCAAAAAAACTTAGCCAAGCCAAGATCGGGCCTTGCAGCTCTCTTAAGCACGATTTGACACATGGGTAAACCACCGGTTGCAATGACTCAACCAAGCACCACGTTCAGAGCAAATGAGCCATCTCTACCATTGCACAATAGATCTCAAACCCTATGCCATTGCACCAGTTTGGAAAGTGCAAGAGCCTTAATTTGATGAAAAGCAGTGGCATAAGTGAAGGGTGAGATTAGGAAATGAAAAGACCCATAAAAATGGAAAGTCAAAAGACTTATTGTGTCCATATAAAAGAGATAGTCAGTGCACAATGATACATTTGTGTTTTTATTTTGCTTATTTTTTCCTTTAGCATTTTCTTAGTGTCCTTGCATAATATATATTTTTCTTGCCATAGCCTCGATTATAATCCTTTTAAAGACTTTTAGCCTGTGATTATTATCTCTTGCTTGATTTCTTGATGCTGACCCTAGGTACAAGCTTGAGGGAGTAGGATTTGATTCAGGAGTGTGAGCATGAGAGTGTGAGTATGTGAATGTGATGCATGTGTGTGTATGTGTGTGTGTGTGTGTGGGGGGGGGGAGAGAGAGAGAGAGAGAGAGAGAGAGAGAGAGAGTGGGTGGAGCATATCAACACTGTATGTGTAAGAGAGCTCTTTATTATTCTAACTTGTAAAGAATAAGGTATGTACAAGTAATAGGCGATCGGACGTCTTTGGCGTGTCCAACCGGGTAAGAGGCACCCCGCCTTTACCCCAACAGTGTCCCACTTAAAGGCAAATGGGCCGATAAGTGATACTACTATAGGACCTAGTAGTATGTATATTAAGTAAGGGAGGAAACTCTTCTCAACCTAATCCACTGGCTCTCTCAAAGAAAATGCATGTCCCTTCTAGAATCAGCATGCATACCTTGCAAGTATCTTGTAATGACGTGCACTACATTATGACTCATCATGCTAGTATCAGTCATCACATGACTGACAACCCCAATTGCAAATGCTCCCACTACAGCTCCTATGTTGGGTCTCAACACCAAGTGGTTGTACATGAGAATCCCAAAGGTTGATGAAAAATGCGTAATCTGTGCCCAACATATCCATGCCAATCGCATCAATGCCATGTGAAGTGACCTCTGCCAATCTATCCATAGTAGGTATCTCAACCCTCACTGCAGCACCACTACAATTAGTCGCATATGGACACGTCAATCCTGACTCTAGGGTAGTCGTCACTCGCTCATCATCCATAGGGATTGTATCCTCAAGTCTTGCCATCACTATATCAGCCTCTAGCATGAGCATATCAACGAACTCCATATCGCTCATCTCCATGGTAGAGGCATCTCTAACCTAAGAGGATCAAATCCATTGTTAGCATGGCCACTCTAACTCTAAATCTATAGACATGTCATGCACAACACTCTAGAGATCATCCACAAAAGTATTTGTTTGCAAAGTCACTGAGACTACATCGTCTCGTACATGTGACTCTCTACTCTGCTTCCTAATTGGAAAAGCCTCAAAAAATTTCACCACCACCGGTGACTGCTCTAGTCATGCACTCAAAGAGTTTTCCTGCTCTACATATTTGTCCTTAGACCCTGCATGCACAATGAGCGAAGTGTCATATTGCTCATTAGCAATGTGTACTCGACTGTGAACATCTACATGGCAACAGACTCACAGAAACTATGGCATCTCTGACACCAAGAACATAGAGAAGAGTTAAACAAGCACCACAATGGCCTCGCTCTATCACAAGCAAACCTCTCCTCATCAAGTAAGACTCATCAATCAATTGAACATGACATCCATGATCTCTAAGCTGTGAGATGGAGATGAAACTCCTACAAGCATCAGGCACATACTGAACATCATGGAGGACAAGCATACTCCCACTAGAAAAGTGCTAATGAATGTCACCCACACCATGAACACATCTTGTCTTAGAGAAAAAAACGTGCTAAACCACTCCCTACAAGGAGTAACATGGCATAAAGCACTATTGTCTAGCTACCAATCGTGAGACAAAGTCCATGCATGTTTAAGTGAACCTGCATAATTAGGAGTGTCTACCACACTTGTACTCTCAACAACAACCAATGGAATCCTCCATTTTCTCCAATGCCTAAAACAACGTCTCCTCATGTGCCCTGGTCTACCACAATGACAACAAACCACATGTCTGTGCCTCTGAGATCTGCCTGATACGCCAACTTGTGTATCGAATGAAAAACTACCATTGCAAGATTCCATAACTGAGCGCAAAATGAGTCTATAGATCATCCCACACAAAGTGTAAATACACTCTCCACAAGAGCATAACCACTCAACACAATACAAAAGAAAACTAGTTGATCAAAAGCCTACCACCAAAACTATTGGCAAACATCGCATAAAGCACATAGCCCTCTGCCAAAACCAAGAACTAATCATGCATAAATTGTGACCATACACAATGAGAGCACAAGAACAATTACCATCCGCGTAGGCACAAGCCAAAACTTGGCTAAAACGGCTCTCTAGCACTTGTCACAACACATAAAACGTGGTAAAAATCCACCAGAGTCTCCTTTGTAACTGGAGCAAAATCTCAACCATAAAATTGCATCCAATATTCCAAAGTGGGATAAGCTCTTTACCACTACAAACTAACTAAAATCTATCAACAAAAGCTATGTCAAAGTGGGAGTAAACCGGGACCAGTATAGTCTCCGAAAGATGACTCTAAACCATAAACCAAAACCACTACTCAATGCCAATGAGTAGAAATGCCAAAATGGCTCCACAATCTCACATACAATGGCAATCCACCATCAACGTACATCCATGGAGTGATCGCACATAAACAACCACCATAAGAGTTGCAATCCAAAAACCTAATCGATGCAAAGACAATGCTCTCAAGTGAGCTCACCGGCAATCAAAAGTGCTCGCCAAAATGCATGTATAACGGGCATCAAACATGCACCACAACCATATGAAAATCCATTTGCAAATATCATAATCCAAAGCACAAAATCACTGCCAAAGTATCCGATGAAAATCTGTGAAAGAAGCTCCACTTGTGTGCTCAAAAAATTGGGTCTCTTAAGAGACCACTTCGATAGTGTGTAAACGCCTCCGTGCTTCGTTGCCAAATATACCAAAAACCCTCAAATCACAAGCTCTACACAAGCTGAATTTGCATCTAAAAACAAAAAACTTGAATTTTTTATATACTGTCAGTCTAAGCTGAATATCAGCAAAATGGTGAGAAAAATTACAAAAAAATTCTTTTAAAAAGTTGTAGATCACATCAAAATGGAGGGGCTTCATGGGGCAGAATTCTCAGATCTGTCTTTTACAAGGAGAAAATGAATATGAAAACATTGCTGCTGCACACACAATTTTTAGGGCAACACCTTCACTTACACACAATCTTGTGTGCTCCTTTTTGAGCTTCCACAAGCAAGCTCCCACTGCATCCTCACAAAGCTTCCAAGCTTTCTTGATCTCTCCACCACTGAGAGCGAGCAAGATATCGCCTCAAAGCTCTCAAAGCTGTCGTGCTCTCCGTGATTGCCAAGTGCTCTGATACCAATTGTGAGTACACAAATGCGGTGCATGTGTGGAGAGAGAGAGAGAGAGAAGAGAGAGAGAGAGAGAGAGAGAGAGAGAGAGAGAGAGAGAGAGATGACGTGGGTTGAGTAGCTCAACACTATGAGTTTCACAGAGCCCCTTATTCTTCTAGCTAGTAAAGAATAAGGTGTGTACGAGTAATGGGCGGCCGGGCATCTCTAGCATGTCCAATCGGGGTAAGAGGCACACCACCTTTACCCCAACACAGAGGGGGAATCCTCCTCTCTTGATTTCAAATGTGGAAAATCATTTGAGTTTGGAATTTTTTTATCAAGCATGGCTGTGACCAATGCTAGTACGCAAGGATTCATGAAAAATCCTTTGAGCCAGCCCCCTTTGGTGAGCACATTGTGAGGCATCGTGGGAACACGTGCGTGTGAGTGTGTAAGTGCAACAGAGACATAGGTTTGGTGGAGCTCTCAATGAGCGTACTACTATCACTTTGTATTTTTCATTAAAACCAAAGAATAAGGTATTGTTAGTAATGATGAGCGACCGGGCAGTTTGTGGCCTGAACTCCAACAATCTCCCACTTGAAGGCCAACGTGGCCTAAGTGTCTAAAGTGTAAGGGTTAGTATGTACAATTATACAAGTGTGAAGCATGACCATAGATTCACCCTACACTCATCATCTCGATGCAATGTGCAAACTGCTCTGAAGATAGGAACTTTGTTAGAGCATCTGATGGGTTCTCATTCGCGTGGACTTTGGCCAACTCATTATGTGTGCTAGCCAAAATATCTTGTATCACGTGATCCCTTACCTCAATGTGTTTTTATTTGTAATGAAACACCTCGTTAACGCAATCACACTCTGGCTATCACAATGTAACACTGGAGTTTGGTGTATACCAAGGACTCCCACCACACAGTTTCAATTGCTGGCATTGGAAATTGCAACATACTCAATTGCATGGAAGAAGAAGTGCAATTTTGGAGACACGATATCTAAGTGATTGCCCCTCTAGAAAACAAGAAAACATAGCCAGACGTGGATCTCGTAGTGTCCACGCAACCCACGGTATCGAAATCAGTGTATCCAACTACGGATGCATCATTGTTCCCAAAATGTAAGCATTTTCTACTTGAACCCTTGATGTATCACAAGATATGCTTCACTATTTTCCAATGGTTTTAGCCCGGGTTTTCCATTTACCTTGCTGATTGTTGGGGTAAAGGTGCTACACAGTTTCTTGGGGCCAGATGTTTGGTGTCCAATCGCCCATTGTATATACACATTCCTTATTCTTCATATACACACAGAATAAGGAGCCCCTCACCACTTCCTAGAGGCTTGCTCCACGCACACAATGTGTCTTCTACTCTTCTCCTCTCTCGCGCTCCGCATGCACAGTGCATCGCTTCCACACCTAGTGCTCTCACAAGTGGTATGAGAGCTTCAGTTTCACGTGGGTGGAGTGTGGCAGTCAAGTTGATGACTCCACAACAACAAGCGCATTGATGAGAGTAGATTCAAGAGAAGGGAGTAGCTTGGCAACGTGTGTGCATCACAGGTTTGCGAGCAATTTTTCTTGTGTACACAAAAGCTTCTACATCAGCATTGTGTGCACACAGATTGTAGTACATGAGAAGCCCAAATCGCAGATCTGAGCTTAGACATGTGTATTCAGCTTTTATAGAGCTTGTGGAGCAAGCCATTTTTGAATTTTGCTAAGAAGGAATAAAAAGTGATGCGGCTCATTTTTGTTGTTTTTGGCTCTTGAAACAACATTTTTTGCATATCTTTGCCATACGGAGTTGGATAGATAATATTTTTTTTAGGAGTCTATCCTAGAGTCTTGTCACATTTTGGAATCAATGGTGATGTCCGTTTTCTGAAATTTTGATCAAAATTATAGTAGGTGCAACAACAACAAGTTTGTGCTACATTTTTTAGCCTAAAGATAGTGTTTTTGGCATATCTCTCACACCCAAACTTGGATTTATGTGATTTAGTAGTCTATCTTGGGGTTTTGGAACTTTCAAACTCACTACTCATATCAAAATTATGAGCGCTAAATTTTTTGTAGCAACCTACAACAATGTCGATATATAAAAGCTTGGCAGATCGGATTTCTACATTGCAGAGAGTGATACGGTTTGCATCTTTGGCTATGTATGTCACATTATGGTGCTATTTGAGAGAGAATTTACCTTGAATTTGCATGTGCAAGTCATTCTTTGGGATGTGACTTTCGGATTGCTACACATTCAAATGTGATTTTGTATGCATTGTGACTGCGTGTCTTTTTCTTTTGAGAGAGTAGTTTCGACATGGTTGTGAGCGGTTTATGTTATGTATAAATATGCGGACACAATGTGAGATATATATAGCTCACAACTGATGGGTTCATAGGTATAGAGGTGTTTCGGATAGGTAAAGTGTCTATAGAGCTACTCGTGTGGGAGTGAGCTTGATTGTCATGCTTCTGGTACATGTATGCCATATGTGGATTTATGATTGAGACGAATTGGTCTGATACATGTTTTTTCTTGCTTCTCTCCATTATGATTGGAGAGCGTTTGGTCACTTCTGACTTGGTGTATGAGATGTGTGGATGAGAGACTGAGTCTCTATTGTGCATTGTTGAAACAGAGTCATTGATATGTTTTATGCATTGTTTGTGCCGCCGATTGTGTATGGCTGAGATTTTTTGAGTTTTTACTCAATTTCCAAGAGAAACTTTGCCAGATCCTTTCCATTTTTTATGCTTATCTACTAGTTTAATCTCTGATGGTTTAGTGGTCAAGTTTGACTCCCAATTTGACAGGTCTACTCATTTTTGGACGCGGCCTAGTGTTCTTGTATCCACTCACGCAATAGTAAGGATTGTGTATGCTCGTCTGGCTATAGATTACATGCAATCACATGTTTCACAGGTAATTTTTTGGTGGTATGTGTTTTGATTGTGTTTGCTCACTACTTGCATATATGGTTATGTGCTTTATGTTCAATTGAGATGTCTATCCCAGATTGTATGCCTGTAGATAGCACATTGTGGAGCTGGTATTATGCTTGTCTGGATATAGATTACATGCAGTCACAAGTTTCTCAGGTTTTTTACAGGCAATTTTCTTGCAGTATGTGTTTTGAGTGTGTCTGCTCACTACTTGCATATATGTTTATGCGCTTTATGTTCGATTGAGATGTCTATCGCAGATTGTATGCCTACAGATAGCACATTGTGAAGCTGGTATTATGCTCGTCTGGCTATAGATTACATGCAGTCATAGGTTTCATAGGTTATTTACAGGAAATTTTCTTGTGGTATGTGTTTTGATTGTGTTTGCTCACTACTTGCATATATGGTTATGCGCTTTATGTTCGGTTGAGATGTCTATCTTAGAGTGTAAGCCTACAGATAGCACATTGTGGAGCTGGTATTATGCATAAGAGAGCACCAATTTTGATGCAATTGATCATGTTTTTCATGATTTTGTAGTGGTCGATTTATCGCCCACTTTGTTGCCAGTTTGGCATAGTCTATGGTTGACATTTCGCTTGAGTTGTTTGCTTAGTTTGTAAGGGAGACTCTATCAATTTTCTTTGAGGATTTATCACTATAGTTTCTTAACATTCACTTATGGTTGCAGATATGTGTGACGATTTAGAGTTAAAAATCATGACTTGTGAGAGACGATAGTCTCATAGTTGCCAATATATACGATGGACTTGTATTATAATCCTCTCTAAAGAAATCTTTGTTACAATACATGTTTGTGCTCTTATAGAGCCTTTCTTGAATCAAAAAGATGATGTTCTTCAAGATTCCATGGTATAACCCTCCTTCCCAAACCCTAAACACCCCAGCGAGGAGAAAGGAAGTACAAGGAAAGAGGAAGATGAGGGTGAAAAGACGTATTTTTCAAGCAAGAGATTCTTCATATACGCTTGCTAATGGGAAATATTTTAGCATAGCTTAGTAATAGTGTAGTAGAGGTGGAGAAAAAGAAACTTTCATTGGCTTGGATTTACATCTATTGGTGGATTGACTTAACGGGCACCCATCTGGCCGGACACATAGACAAACACCACATTTGTGCTCTATTATTTTCCCAAGCTAGCATAGTGATACTTTGTGTAAATCTTGATTCGAGAATAACAAGTCAATTCTTTGAAGTGTAATCGTGTCACGATATTTATAAAGGCCTATATGAGCCGGCCACTCACCATTTAGAAAGCCTTAGGTACAAAGTTCCATAACCTTAATGTGAAAAGGAGGCTTATCTTTTGAAGAAAAATAAACTCTATTGTACGTACGCTCAAGTGACTACAAAGCTCCAGCTTGTAATCATTGCAACTAATGATTGGGTAATCCATTTTTAATTCCAAAACTTGTATTGTGTTCCTCTTTCCTTGCTCTTTCAATTAAGTGTAAGCATTGTCAATTTTGTTGAGGCTTGTAACGACGCCCTAGTGAGCCTAATCTTCAAATTTGAGTGCTTAAATCATTGTTATTTGATGTTTTGACCATAGGAGAGTGTTCCTAGACCATAGGGCGACCTTTTTAGATAGTTCTGTTGTAGTTTTTAGGACCTTGATCATGATGGATGGTGATTTTGGTACCTTGCTAGATTGAAACCATACTTGGTAGGATAGTGGCCCTAGGTGTCTTAGACCTCCACCTGAAGTTTTGTTGCATTATGACTTTGTTTGAGTGCCGAAATGGCGTGTTGAGCTAGAGCAATAAGAAAGGACATAGACATATTTTTTTATCATTGAGTGGTGGTTTGCTTGTTGAGTTGCGTTAGCCTGATAGGTTCACTTCTTGAGGATTGAAAACCTCAAAGAGTCTCTGTGCCCCATCCAAGTCACTTCCTTGAGTATTGATATTGTGTCAGTGCCAGATAACTATGCTATAGACGTCCATCGTGGCAACCCGCTAACATTGGTGCCATTTGTCGGGGAATGATCCTTAGATGGTGAGTGACCTAGTGCATATTTACAACGTTCTTTTGAGAGATTTGTCTTCCATTCCATTTACACCTTAGCAGTGGAGAAACTAGTTGGGGGTTGAGTGCTTGGTAGAGTCTAGAAGTCGAGGACTTGCTACAAGAGATAAAGAGAGTTGTGAGTGAGATAGCGAAAAGCATTTCATTCTTCAATTCTCTCATTACTTTCATAGTACTGTATCGTTTTTCGTTTTGATTTTATTTTGTATCTTCTTGTTTGTTTCTGTTTCATGTTTCATTTCAATACTTAGGAGTAGGGTAAGTAGAAACTATATCCATCAAATTTAGTTTGAAAGATCAGAGAATAAAAGGGTGAAATCATATTTTGGTAGCCAAGACCATAAACTCTAAAAAATTGAAAATATGATGGTTAGAGATGAAAAGTTGATCTAAACCCAAAAAGAAGTGCAAAAAGGGTATAATTAAACCATAGAGAGTGAATTTGGAAAGTTCCATAATGTTTGGTGTAGGAACATGGATCATGATCCATGTCCCCCTGTGACTTTTTGAAAAGGAATTGATACCATTGTATCCATAGTAATTCCACATCTCCGAACATACAATTTTGCAAAAAATTAACATTAAAAACTCACTCAAATCAAGAAATTTGGCAAAAGATATAAAAACCTTTGAAATTGACCAAAATTTAGGGCTTTTCAACTTTTTGAGATCCAAATCCAAAAATAAGAAAATTTGGCATCCAAAGAGTGCAAGCATATTGCTGACCTGATTTCATGTTCAAAAGTGGTCAAACATGGATCACAATCCATGTCCCCCTTGACCATCTTGAGTTGAGATTTGACGAGTAGGTAGATGATATCATTTAGAACAACTTTCCCAAAAGGAACCCCCAGGGCGGTCACTTATCAAAAGCTTCCTATATCACGTGCGTTCAAGAGGTTATTAATAATACCTCAATATACATACTATATTTACACTATGTGCCTATTTAAAAAACCCCCACCCCCCTCTGTATGTATACATTTTGATACATTTTGATCTTTTAATAATCCTCTCCGGTTAACTCACGTGATAGCATACACATTCTAAAAAGTGACCACCCCGGGAAGGCACCATAGAAAAGAATTTAAAAAAATTGGTCAAAAGTGTCAAAAATAGAAATTAATTAAACACCACATGCAGACAAAAAAACTTTCTTTTGACTGATAAAAAGTTGTCCTAATCCAAAAATAAGTGGTGGAGTAAACTATGACACTACAAGGAACTAGCATGCTAAATTTGGTGTTCAGATATGATGAAACATGGATCGTGATCCATGTCCCCCATCAAGATTTTTGGCTGAGATTTAAGTAGTAGATAGCTGAGACATAGACAAACACTAAACAAAAGAACCATTGCCAAAAAAGATGCAAAGAGTGGTCAAAAGAGCCAAAAATAGAACATTGACAAAATTGTCACAACACACTGAAGATTTCACCTTTGCTTGGTAAAAACTCATCCAAATTCAAAAAAAAAAATAGGAGCAGGCTACAAACATCATAAGTTGTCAGCACACCAAATCCCAAGTTTAGAGGTCAACAAACATGGATCGCGATCCATGTCCCCCATGTGACTTTTTGGACAGGAACTATACGAGCCTATAGCAGAGACCACTGTGAATAGAAGTTCCCAAAGGAGGTTTGTCAAAAAAGTCCAAAAAAACTCATGAAAAGTGCCAAAAATAGGTCAAAGTGAAAAACCGCCAAAAGAGACCTAGAAATTGACTTTTAATTGACCTAATCAAGTCCAAACCACACAAAAACCATACAACTAGCATCAAGGGACTAAGGGAAAGTTGTGCGTCAAGTTTTAGTGCATTTTGACACAAGGATACATGGATCGCGATCCATGTTCCCCTCTCACAGACTGAGACCAAACTTGTACCATAACTAGAGCAGGTCACAAGGAGTCTAGTGGTCATTTCCAAACTCGATTTGGACATCAAAACCTCAACCAAGATCCCAAGATTTCCAATTATTCTAACAAAGTGCCAAAATCGACCTAATTTCCAATCCAAATGTCCAAATCCAAAAATTTATAAAACCATAACACCTACTAATCATGCTAATTCTGATGGTACCAAGAAAAGTCGGTTTGGCCTCCAAACATGGATCGTGATCCATGTCCTCATAGTGACAACTTGAACTAAAATTTTCTACATCAGTAGTGCACACATAAGAAAACATATCCCAAGTCTAGTCTTGGAAAAAATTGGATAAATTTGGGCCAAAAGACATCAAAATAGGTGACATACTAAAAATCACAGTGCAAACCTAGTGTTGGAATTTTGACATATCAAACTAAGTCCAAATTCAAAAATATTTGAGATTTAGCTTTTTGACATCGTGAGTAACAAGCTGCCAAGAGATCAAGTCCTGATGTGGTTAAACATGGATCTTGATCCATGTCCCCCAACCTCAAAGTTTACTGAAATTTGGTACATTGCTTGCATATAACCTTGTCTATCCACTATTAAATTTTCAAGTCAAAATTTGACACAGGGGGTCATGGATCGCAATCTGTGTACCTCTTCATAGTGGGGGTATTTGAGTTGATAAGCTTCTAGAAATACTTGAGTACATCTCAAATCTCAAGTTTGAGCCAAAAATACCTTCAAGAGACCAAGATATAGGCAAAAGTTCTTGTGTCCTAGTCCTGAGACTATTTTGAGTATTGTTTCAAGTGCAGCTCACCAAAATTGCTCTAACTTTTGATACACAAATCCAAATTGACTCAAGTATAGTCAGGAAGAAAGCTTGCAAGCAATAGAAAGTTAAATAGTTTTAGGATTTCTAATTCCAAACTTTTAGGGTACCCAAAACTAGTTTCCAAAGACCAAAGGACCACAAAGATCCGACTTTTGAGAGACCTGACCTGGGGTAAAAAGGGATAAGCTAAGCCAATGTGGGCATGTAAAGGACTGTCTTGAAAGTTTTGAGTGAGAATTTATCATGACAAATCATCCACCACCAGGGTTTTCTACTCAACTCAGGACATGCAAACCACAAAAAACATTGCAATACCTTTGAGAGTGAGAATCCATGAAGACAAAGGAGAGGCAACCTATGATCGAACGTGAGATTCATCAAAATGAACAAAGCCATGACATTTCTAGTAGATTAGGCTCATGAGGATTGTATAGGTTCACAAATGGGAAGCAATATACCTTCTACAAGTGTGTAGAGCCCTATGTTGGAGAGTTGGCATTCCATAAGAAGCTTTATGCATTCACATATACGGATGCCCATTGAGTGCAAGTTCTAAAGGTAGACAAGTATGGACAAGAGTAGAAACTTATTGATCCAATTGACCTCAAAAGGTATACATATAAGGGTACTCCAATCTCTACTTAATCTCAGTTAAAAACAATGCCAGAGCACACATCAAAGAGGAGTCCTCTTGGATTTTCTCCACGTCGAGAGGAGAGTGCAAGAGCTGACACCCCAAATTGGCTAGATGGGTGACAAAACCAAAACAATTGAGACTATTTCAAGTGACTCAATGTGTTAAGACAAAGTATGATGGGTCAGAGGATCCATGTGCTCATGTCTCACTCTTCAAACATGTTTTGAGAGCCGAACAAATTGTGGATTTTCATACACGTATGAAGTATGAGGTATTTGGGTTGACATTGAAAGGAACAACTTTGACTTGGTTCCAGCCACTGAACATAGATGATTTTTCAAACATAGCACAACTCTTACACAAATTTGTAGGGGAGTTCTCAAAAAGGAGGATCAAACACAACACGGTGTCACAGATCTATGCTTTCAAACAGAAAAGGAATGAAAGAGTGAAGGAAGATTTTCTTTGCTTCAAACAATACATATAAAGATAACCTGCATGAGAGATACCACAAGATGAGAGATTATCAGTTCTCTTCATTGAGGGCTTGATAAGTGATACTATAAAAAAGGACCTACATTTGAAAAGTTCTCAAAAAGGGGGATCAAACACAACACAATGTCACAGATCTATGCTTTCAGACAGAAAAAGAATGAGAGAGTGAAGGAAGATTTTCTTTGCTTCAAACAATACATATAGAGATAACCTCCATGAGAGTTACCATAAGATGAGAGATTATTATTTCTCTTCATTGAGGGCTTGATAAGTGAGACTCTAAAAAAGGACCTACATTTGAAAGCATGCATGACGTTTGAGCAAGTCACTATAGAAGCTCTTTATCTAGTTGACAATTTCAAGGCCTACAGAGAGGTGACCAAAGACTGATAACACAACAAAAGAGCGAATCAACATTTGAGCAAGTCACTAGAGAAGCGCTTTATCTAGTTGACAATTTCAAGGCCTACAGAGAGGTGATCGAAGATACTGATAATGCAACAAAAGAGCTAAGCGACAACAAAGAAAGATGTTCAACCTCCTAGGGAACCTAGCATTGACCAAGTGGTTGAGGAGGTGACTATAAACCAAGGCTACAAATAGAACCTCAATGAATGATAGCAACACACAAAAAGGTGTGATACTTGTGGAGGGGATCATCCATCCCCATGGTGTAACACTCAGCCTAGACTATAATGTATGCTAGGGCAATAACCGCCTCTTCTGAATGATGGTAGAGTGGTAGTCAACTACACTTATCCAATGCATGTGCCACAATCCACAAGAAATCAATAGTCCATGAATGGGAATATGCTCATGTTCATAGTATCCAATCAAGAGTAGGGCTCAAAGACCATCCTTACTATGCAAGAACAACCATTGGCTGGATCACCAGCTATGTAACAAGAAGGTCCATTCTATGATTGTGGAGGTGACCATTGGGCACAAGGTTTTCCAAACAAGGATCAATGAATAGAAATCTTTGGATTTTGTGCTAGTTGTGGAAGAGAGCATCTACTTCAACACTGTGATAAGAACCCAAACAACAAGAGGAAAGCAACAATGAGCATTATAGGAGTGATGCCTTCTTCAAGAGGATCTGAGGTAGAACCCATAGTTTCTATCAAGGTGATGACTCGATCTCAAGCACAAGAAGCTACCAAAAATGCACCTATTCAGGGAGAACAAAAACTGCCATTTCAAACAGAAACTGAGAACTTAACAATGAGGACTGGAAGAAAATTGTGGAAACCCAAATGAGACAAAATGAAACCAAAAAGGCTAAAGCAAAAAACCGCTCTAGGTACTAAGCTTCAACAAGCCAAAGAGCAGCTAAAATAAGAAAAGGAAAACAAGGAACAAATGAAAAAAGAGAAACCATCCACAATGTCATCAAAAGGTTCAGTCTTGGTTGAGAAAGTGAATGAGCACTTAGATGCCATGTTGCAAGCCTACGAGGCTAGATTGAAACCCAACCAAACTGTTTAGAACAAAGATTGAAAATATATCCGCATCCAAAATTTGAAACAAAACGGATGGAAATGTGCAAACATCTCATAGAGAAAGCTCAAGATCTAATACAACCAGACACCTTGAAAACTCCAGTGCAAGTAAAGCATGTGCCTAAAAATGTAAATCCAAATATGCTTGAGGAAAACAACACATACAAACAATTCAATATATACGGGTTTTGTGACAAATGTGGATGGGATCACCTGCTCAAACACTGTGCTAAGAATCCAAACAACATGATCAAACCAATAATAGAAAAAAAGGAATTTATTTTGGATCCGAGGGTTGTTGTAAACACAACGGATGAGGCCAAATCTCACGAGATTCCACCAATTCTTGAAGTGGACGATCCGTGGCCACAATCCTTATGGGAGACAATCAAAAACCAAAAAGATGGTAGCGCCCAGTCATCACCTATCCCTGAGATCAACATGGATCATGAGTTATATCCTTGAGATATACGATCTCTCTATGGAGCTGCAGGGTTTATAGCATTTGAAGAGAGAAAACCGCACTCTCTAGAGACTTTGCCATCTTTCATAAGGTGTAATTTATGTCTGATGAAGTGAAGGAGGAAGTCCAAAAGACATTCATGCACTGATCACAGTGAGGTATGCATGGAAAAGCTTCTAGATCAAAAAACCTACTTGGAAATGTGAAAGATATTGCGACATCCTTTGATGTCACATGCGCTACATTTGTTCCTTAAAGCACCCATCAGCTCCATCTTTCACACTACATGATTTTCTTTTATAAATTTCTCATATGCATATAGAGTGCCCCATTATTGACACTTTAGGGGGAAAAATTACAGATTGAATAGAAAAAGGGAGTATTCTATTTTTCAAAAGTTCACAGAGAAGGAGTTTTAAAAATAGTCATCGAACGCACATGATATCCAATTCTAGTTTATGGTACCAATATGTATGTGAAAATGTGAGATTTTTTAAATAAAAATAACCCCTTCTATTACACTCATGTGATAGTCACATAATTATTAAGTGACCCCCATGAGCTCATAGCCTTCATGTACTAGTCGGGTTGACTCCGTTCCATGGTATGACATTTATGTCCGTGGTTCTCGGTATCTCTACAATAAGATAGTTGTATTGGCAAGCAAAGAGCCCAACACAGTAGAAAATATAGGAAGCGGAGAAAAACTCAAAAAAACAACAACAGTAACAAGAAGGCAAAAAATAGTAGATCTTGCAGGAAGTCTTGAGAGCAATTTGACAATTTGGATGAGGATATTGACAACTATTTCAGAGTTAGACTCATAGTAAATAAATAATTTAGACTTTAAGTGTTATATTATCAGATGAGCTAATCAGTATTCAAGTACTAGAGATCTAATGATCCAATGGTATAGAATATAGACCATGAGACTTTAGACAAGCAACTACACTAAAATGAAAAGATAAGTTTAGATTATGAGACACTGAATGAGACAACTCAAAATGTTGTTCAAATTATAAAATATAGTTCAGAGGACAATTGGATACAATTGGTTTAGATTCAGATTCAAATACAAGGTTACAAGACTCTAAAATGATTGATTGATAACCTAAAAGTTGATTTTGTCTTGAAAAACACAAATGATACACTGTATCGATCTTTTATCAGTAACACAGTGCAAGAGTCATAAGTATCAAGTGAGTCAAGAGTTAAGAGCCCTAAAATGAGATTAACGGATCCTATTTATAGGTGTTGGCATTGTGTTTTGACTAATTTGCATATTTTTATAGTATGGAATTGTTCCATTGTGCCTCCAGGTGGCATCTACTATTGGTGGAAACTTTGGAAAGCCTGAGTTTTACCTAACATCGAGGGAACTTTCTCGAACAAAAAAAAATCGAGTGAATCCTCAAAACCTCTAACGAATTTTTCTTGTCCTTGAGCACGAGCCCACAAACATAAACTCGTACAATGTTTTCAAAGTGAGTCTCTCTCTCTCTCTCTCTCTCTCTCTCTCTCTCTCTCTCTCTCTCTCTCTCTCTCTCTCTCTCTCTCTCTCTCTCACACACACACACACACACACACACACACAAGTCAAATTGTGGTCTCTTAAATGGTCTTCCTCAATGCAAGATACTTAGAAATCTTGTTTATTGTACAAATTGCAAATGTTGAACTCAGCATGTTTTTGTTGGATCAAATCTCTAACAAAAATACATGACACAAGGTGAGCTCATGTGATGTTGGTTGAATGGTCTTCATGGCAAAGGCTCCAGCTATTGGCATAACGTGACTCCCAGAAGGAAACGGAAAACACTTCTCAAGCAATGTGTTTAATTAGTGTAATGTGGCTCACACTACATCAAGAACCACCATGCTAACAAGGGGGGAGCCCTAGCAGGGCAATACAAAATTTTTCCAAGATCCAAGCACTCTCTCCTATCATGGATGCTCCCTTAATAACGATAGTTATTAGGTCACCACATGAGCACACCATGTCATGGAATGGATGCAAGAACTATGATGGCACTTCCCCTTGTAAAATTCTCATAAATGTATCTTGATCAAAGTTAATGTGAAGAAATTTGGACTTTATTGTTTCTTACTATGCAAGACCACTCTAGGCTCTACCATACTTTCAGCTTCGTGGTAGCTTAAATGAGATTTGCAAACATCATGTTGTTGAATGAAGCTATTGTGTGACCACAAATCAAGGTACATTCTCACCCCCCCTCCTAGAGAGGTGCTCGGGGGAAGCAACCCCAAAGCCAAGTATTTGATGTGTATTTTCATGTAATTTTTACGTAAAAATGCCTCAAAATCAAAGTAAAACTCATTGTGTGTTGTATGCCACATTTGGCTCTAGAAAACAAGGGCTATGATGAACTATGGGCAATACAAAGGCTCTGCTTTGATGGGAAATTTTGGTCTATTGAATGAGGCGGCTCAAGGGAGCTCTGGTCACATATCAAAGGTTTATGCATGAATCCCTCAATGCATCCTTGAAACCACGATCCTTCATGTCCAAAGTACACTCTGTCGGCATCTTGCAGTGTTTGAGCGGCACATGCAAAAAAAAGGGCGACCCCTGTTTGGCCAATTGGTGTTGGCTTGTGTGTGTGTGGGGGGGGGGGGGGGGGGGGGGGGGGGGGGGGGGGGGATCTTTTTTGCATGTGACTCTCAAGCAATGTAGGATACCGGTGGTAGAGTGTACTTTGGACACTAAGGATTGCAGATTCAGGGATGCTCAAGGGTTTTGTGCATAAACCTTTGGTATGTGACCAGAGATCCCCTAACCCGCCTCATTCAATAAACCAATAGTCCCCATGAAATTAGAGCCTTTGCATTGTTTTGACACCTATAATTATATATTATATTTCAATCTACTCTACAATCCTCCACCTAGAAAGGACTAGTTCATAGGTATACCTCTACACCAACTTATTAAGATGATCTCATTCTACCCAACAACTTCATTCTTACCAGACTTTCCTTTTTGCTCAATTGTAAGCACCATTAGCTCATTGCAATTAAGCCAATTAGATGAGCACCACCAAGATATTCCACATATAAAATTTATCTCAAAATGAACAAGGGACTCATAAGCCCACAACTGGGAAAATTCTTTGAGCCACCAAGTTCTACTCTTGTGAGATTCCAAGATTTGGGTATCTAAAGAAGATGACATGAAGGCAGTGAGTAGAACTTATCAATGTTGGAAGTAATTTCTAAATTTTCATGTATATTACAAGAAGATTCTAGTAAGACGCATTGTATATTTATTATTTGAACTCATCGTTACAAACTTCCCCCAAAACAAAAGCAAGTTTCCATATGCATTCTAGACATTGCATGTATCCAGCACAAGCTTAATACACAAATGTTGGACTTTAAATGTTACACTACATTTAAAAATGTGTGTAGTGTGTGTGTGTGTGTGAGAGAGAGAGAGAGAGAGGAAGAAGAAGAAGAAGAAGAAGAATTGATAAACAAAAAATCGTTTTCATTGCAAAATAGGGGTTACATGGTACACATTGTAGCAATTTATAAAGAGAGTATACATCAATATAGGGTCGTGATGAGTTCAATACAAACATTGGAAGTTTAAGGCTCTGCATTCTGCAAATAATAACAATTTACAAAGGGCGTTTTTCTACTGCAATATAAAAGGATCTTGCACAACTTGTCATCCAAGGTGGCCGAAGTACAAAAAACCTTTGTCTTCAGCCTCCATGTCGTATTTTCAGTTATGGACCTCCATGGCCAACCAATGTGAAAGATTTCTATGGCTATAATAAGGCATGATATGTAGAACAAACATAAAATATTGACAAGTTACTTAAATTATATGGCAAGAACTTGGAATAATGAAAAATGAAACCACTTGCTATATCAAGAAGTGAAAGTCTACCATAAATGTTGGCACACTAGTGAGGATAACATAGGAGTGTAAGTAAAAGAAAATTTTACTTTGCACCAACTTGTTTGGGAAAAGGTTGAAGAAAACCATTGATCCAACATCCGCATGTATTTATTTAAATGTGCAACAGAGGATGTGAAGTGACTACTCCACCACCAAGGTACAGAAAAAAATGACCACAAGATGGAAAGACCTTATAATGTGACACCACACAAAACTCTATGTTGCTAGAAGAGGTACTCACAACTAGGACAATGAAAAGACCTTACAATGTGACACACCACAAGACTCTATGTTGCTAGAAGAGGTACTCACAATTTGGTGGAAGTGTGCCTTTGAGAAAGTTGTTGCAACCGCTGCCTGACATTGAAAAAAACACATTATAGCTATGCCCTTATTGACCCTTCAATTTTTCAAACCAAGGAGACTTCCCTTCCAATGGGATTCAAAATTCCACCATCTTAGAACATGGTGAGGGCGAGCAACGGATGGTTGCATGCATACACTTCCACCTTTGATGAGATCTTGTGTAGCGCAGACTTCATCTTGTTTGCTGATAGGTTAAGTGGATAGTTAGTGTGCCATTTATGGCATAAGCATGATTAGAATAGAGTTAGCTTAGGACTTGATATTGGGCACACAGTACAATAGAGTATAGTTGCAAAAAAATAGACTTTTTCTTTTATTGAGCGTAATGTGCCTCTATATAGGCATATACAAAGAAGTAGCCTTTTGACACAGGAAGCATATATGTGGCTGCTTATTCACAAACACAAGTGGCTATGCTTTACACATGGATAGCAAGAGGTTCTTCACATGGGTTATTAACACATTACTTTTCTAGGTGGAAGAGGTTGTTCACACAAGAGATGCAACAAAAGCCTGCATCCCAACAATCCTCCCCTATGTGGGTTTTGGTTGCATATCACTCACACAAGATTATCCTCCCCTCAAAACACATTAGGGTGAGGCACACAAAACACAAGCCTCCCCTAGACTCAAAGGGTGTAGGCACACAAAATATCAGGGTGTAGGCACACACACAAGCCTTCCCTGGCACACATAGAGAGTAAGGTACAATTGAGATAATTCTTATATCACATTTTGATTATTGTTTGTTGGAGGATTTTCTTCCCCAAGTATTACAAAACCTGTTGTAATTTGTCATCGTTGTCCTTGCCATATCTTGATGTTGTCGTTGTCGATGTTTTGATCTAATGAAGGATGTGAAAATGCAAACGGAGACACAATGCACACATATGTACAATGGAGGGAAAAACCACGTGGAGAAAAGCCCTCAAATTAATTATGCTATGCAAAAGGACTTTCAATTTATTTTGAATATGTTGGAGAATGTCCCCCAACTGCTATTTTTTGTCTTCATGTCATGATCTTTGTCGTGTGTTGACATTTTGTTCATCATTTTCATGTTGATGTTGATCTTCTTCATTCGTGTTGTTGGTTCGTTCTGACAAAGATGCAATCTCCATGGCAAATGGAGTAAAATACACATACATTGCAATAGTGGTGCTCATCATTTGTGTGATGCTTGTGCATGTGTGCAAGTCATGGGTGGTCAACTATATACGTGATGTATAGGCAGTATCTAGAACCCGTGTGCTTGGTGCTTGTGTGCACAAATATTTCATACATAGCATGTAGTGCCTTTGGTGTGCTATCGGCTTGTAGATTTGGAGGAGCGTGAAGCTCATGAGATAATGCCGAGATGGAGCTTGGATGCCTAAAAGCCTTCGGGTGAAAGCGTTGCAAGAAGACGTGCTAAAGCTTAACTTTTGAGTGCTACCATCCGCGGGAAATGGCTCTCAAGCTGAAGAGCTTACAAGTTTGATTTAAACTTTATAAGGCTGCAGTGCTGACGTGGAAAGCTGGCGGTGCAACAAAGCAAAGCAAAGGTCGTGGATGATGCAAAATTTTTGTGGCAGGTTTGTCGATTGTGCAAGATGATGAACTGCGGCAGAGTAATCAGTGCACAATGCACATGAGGGTGATGTTTGTCCGGCAATGGTCACGACAGGCTTGTGCACTAGTGTTTGGTGGTGGCTTGTGGGCTATTAACAGTTATTGGGTTTTGAGAAATTGTTGCGCCAGCAATCAGTGATATATATTTACTAGGTAGATAATGATAAACAAATTTCAATGAGCTGGCAACAGGTAATTGGTATGAGGTCAATGGCAGTTGGGGGCGATTGACAGTTATGCAGTAGCAAGTAGAGACTCCTACGGACCCGATAGAGGTTTGTAGGAGAATTTTGGTGCTTGCTACAGGTCCACCACTCATAAAAAACATTTAGACGCTTGAGCCTTTGGACCTGTCACCTCCTCGATGCGAGCACACTAATTTAGTGTATTGCCTTCGTGGCTTTGTCAAGCCGCCAATAGTGATTATACTTGCCCTCGTGGCTTTGTTGTGTAGTGCAAGCCGCAATTTGCAGAGGCACACACACACACACACACACACACACACACAAATAAGCCCAAACCTATTTCAAAAAAATGAATTGAATGAGCAATTTATGTCAATTCAAAGAGCTTGTGAGAGAGAGAGCTCAATAGGATGTTCTAATGATATATGATTTGAGCACATGAGAGCTCTATGGAATGGCTTCAAAAATTACTATCCGCACACACAAATTATACTAGCCAATGGTGGCTTTGATGAGAGTTATTATGCGATAAATAGGCTGAAAGTGAGCACAATAAACACAAAAATTGAACACACACACAAAATTATTAAGTGCCACTAATCAAATTGCCACAAAATAAGAAGGGTAGTGGATCATTAGTATTGCCAAGAGCATGCCCAATTTTAATAAGCAACGATAGTGATTAGGGCAAGGAAGGAAAACGGAAATGCTTAGGCCTAGGGCTGAACCGTAGGCTCTGATACCACTTGATAGGTTAAGGTGGATAGATTACTGTGCCATTCATGGCATAAGCATGATTAGAATAGAGTTAAGTTAAGGGTTGATATTGGACACACAGTACAATAGAGTATAATTGCAAAAAATAAAATACTTTTTTTTATTGAGCATAATGTGCTTCTATATAGGCATATACAAAGAAGCAACCTTTTGACACATGAAGCATATATGTGGCTGCTTATGCACAAATAGAAGTGGCTATGTTTCTTTATACATGGATTGAAGTTCTTTACATGGACACATCACTTTTTTAGGTGGAAGAGGTTGTTCAAACAAGAGATGCAACAAAATCCAGCATCCCAAAACTTGCTTGGTGTCAAAAAGGGAGGTGGGAGGGGGAGAAAAAGGAGAGGAGCTTTCTTGGTGTGAGAATGAAAGGTGGTGTGGGAGAGAAGTGGGAGGAACTTTTTTGGTGCTACAATGGAGGTAAGAGAGAAGGATGAGCTCACTATGTGTGTCAATGGTTGGTGGAAGAGGCAAAGAAGGAGGAGGAGCTTGCATGGTGCTCACCAATGGAGGAGGGAGAAGTTAAGTAGAGAGAGAATGTTGCGAGTAGAGGATGAGTATGATTGTTGTAGCAATGAAGGGCTTGGGAACAAAAATCTAGAGAGAAAATCACTTTTTAGCTATGGGATAGGTTTGGGGGAACTTTTAAGAGTTTGAAATGATGTTTTTTTTAAAATTAAAAAATCATTTTTTGGGATTTCAAGTGCATCTTTTTACTTCTAAAGGTCCAAAAATGTTTTTTTGACTATAAAATAGGTTTTTGGGGAGGGGGGGGGGGGGGGGGGTTGTGTTTCAGGAGGGAAAATATAAATTTTGAAATTTTCAATTTTTTAGGGTATTTTCAAATCTGCGTCAAAAATGGGGTGAAACAAAGTCAAAATGGTCCCCGCCTCCTCCCCCCAGGACCTTCCCTTCACTAGGTAAGAAGCCTTTAAGATGTGTAAGACTACTTTTTTGAGGGTATAGAGTGTGTCCACCACCCTCTTCCTATTGGATGGCCTCTCATTAACCTTAATCCCAAAGGGTCCTTAGAGGGTTCATATTTTTTCTAATGATTGTGCTTAATAATGCATAGATCAACATCTATGCAGAATGTGCTAAACATTTTAAAGCACAAGACGTGGTTGATAAACTTTCTATCAAACAATGACATCTCTTGGACTACATTGCTTGCAATCATGATATCATGATATGATCAATAGGGGCAAGGAAATGAATTATTTTCAAAATGTGGAGCTCATATATTTCTCTCTAAATGTACTCTTCTACACTCACTTATGGGAGGATATGTGCAACAAGAGTGACAAAGGACACCTCTAGATAGATATCCATGAGGAAATCACTTGAGATGCAATGCCTTTTCTTTAACATGCCCCCTACATGGATTCATTCAAGTAGACTAGACCAGCCTCAGCACTAAAGGGAACGGGAGATTTATTGAAGCCTAAGCGGTGGGATCCACGACAGCGAAGTTCGGACACGGAGATCAAGACACGCGCAGCCGTAGGATGCCAGGGTAAACTAGGACACCAAAAGGTAAACTTGGACAAGCAGGATGGGCTGTCCACGTTTATTTATCATTTGCTAGTTTTCTTATATGTCAACTTCCCCGTCGCGGGTGTAGTGGTTAGCGCATTGGGCTCTCATGGTGGTGGCGAGAGTTCGAGTCTCCATGGCCGCCATGGGCGCCCATTTTTTTCCACCCTCAATCCCCCTCGAGATTCCCCCTTTCGACCTGCGTCGCCGATCCCATCTCTTTCTACCCGTGCCCTTTAGTGTCGTGGCTAGACCAGGGCCAAGTGTACTTTGATTAACATGAGGGAAGAGTATGCTATCACATCAACTAAAGAGTAGGACATTTGCAAGATTTTGTAGTCCCAAATATAGTCTTGAAATTCACTTATTGTAGGGTATAACCAACATGGGTATTGCAATAAAGTTTTTTTACATCTAGAGGATGTTAAGTGAGCATTTCTCTCCAAATACAATCAGCTATGCTTACATTTTAAAGGCACATTCCATTATGTAAGAATTTTGCCAAGGGAAAAGACATCATGATGAGATTGGTTTCATCTTCCTACTCTATTCAAGGTTGTGAGCCGGGAAGGTCCATCGGGGGAGCGAGGTTGTGATCCGAGAGGAGGTAATGACCCCGAGAGTTGAACATCCGTTGGGGCCCTGGGAGGAGAAGGGGCAACAATGAGTAGTCAAATGCGAGAGAGAGAGAGAGAGAGAGAGAGAGAGAGAGGAGCTACTGGTGGGTGTGCCTAAGATGAGGGAAAGTATAATGCAAAGTGTGTGGGACGGGTGTCTAACCTCACTCCTATCTTATTGCAGATGTAGCGAGAACCACGAATAAATTATCAATTCATGGGACGAAGCTGACTCGATTAGTGCATAGAGGCTATAAGAGGTTGTTAATTTCTTGGAAAACAACAAACAACTCGTATCTAAGTCAGGCTACACTCAAATGACCGAAATCATCAAAAAGCCAATTGCTCATCGACAAACAAATCACATCCGTCACAGCATCAAATGACATCCAAACATAACAAAAATTCTAGGACATTTTTATAAGACCTAAGCACACATGCTTATGGTCTCAAATCTCACTTTAGGTCAAGTGCAAAAATCGGGATTACAGTGGATTTTTGACCTGGTCGTTTTTTACCTAGAATGCATCTAAATGCTTAGCAATGATGCCCCAATACCCTGCTTATACTTAGTTTTTTATTTTGAAGTGTAAATTTCTACTTATGATGAAATTAGGCCGCGGGTCAGCGACGCCAAAAGTTATGAAATACCGTGAAATGCTTATGTCAATGCATTGAGAGCTCTTACATGCGGTTGCAACGCAACAGACGTGATTGCAATGTGACAACCGAGGAGGAAGTAGGAAGCACGAGAAGGAGAGAAGTGAGTTCCGTTAGCTCACACTGCATTTCTGTTATCCAAAACTTGATAATAACTTACAAAAATTGGCTTTTATACCTTAGCCAAGGGTTTTGGTGGTCAAGACTAATAATCTGGGAGCTCTAACTAAAGATAAGTTGATACAATCTAGAAGCTTGTAGCCCCGGCTCATCAATTACAAAGTTTATTTGGAAAATAGGAGTTACAATATTCTTGATTCATCAAAATAATAAATATTTTTACAATGAGAACTCTAAAAAAATGGTATCCGAGTTAGCTTGCTGCTAACATTCCCCCTTCTCGCATGTGTCGTCCCTTGACACAGGTTTATGGACTGAAATAATCTTCGGGTTGACGGCTGGCGAGACAGTCTTTAAGTGCATGTAAAGCTTTCTCATATCTGATCTTTCTTTCTTTGTCTGAAACCTGCAAAAATTGCATGGTGACTCTGTTCTTGAGCTTGATGGTTGAGTAGCTTACAAATCTGGAAGTTAGGTTGTTGGTCACTGGCCCAAAATTTTTTGTTCACTGAGTGAAAAACCCTATATAGAATGCTTCCTCAAACACCAACATATTGTGAGATGGCAAGAACATGCAATGGGCGTAGAAGCCATAAAGGACTTCTTCGGAAGGTTGGCCGTTGAGGTCGTAGCAAAGACCTTTATTTCCCTCGAGGAACGACATACACGGTGCTCCTGCTTGCTCTAGCTCATGAAAAGCTACAATGCATGTGAGCAACATTCGGCAAATTTTGTAGAGCATAGCACATGAGAGATTAGGGAGACTTTTGAAGAATGCCATGGCGCCCGTTAGGTTTTTGACCATGAATTCCTCTGTCGGCGTTCCCTTTTCTAGAGCTGGCAATCTCGGATAATTCAGTCATGTAGGCCGCTTCTTTGTCATTGCTTCATGTGCTTGCCACATCCTTACTCTTGGTGCAGGACAAAAATTTGGGTCATTCTGAAGTGTTGCAGGTGCTCTTGTGAACAGAATCAAGTATCTGGGACTCTTGTTCAGCCAGCTCTTTCTCCACTTGGGGTGTACTTCTTATGTGCCTTCTGCTTGCATGTCTTTATATAATCTTTCCTTAACCTAGAGTAGCTCTATCTTGATCAAGGGATATGGCAGTGATTGTTGATGTCATCGTGCATTGACTTGGTTGGGAGTGAGTTGAGTAACATAGATTGAATGGAGAACTCTCAACTCCCAATCCATCGCTGCTTTCCATTGTTCATCCGTCTCTTGGGCAACCTGCTCCTTAAGTGCATCTTCTTCAGCTTTTGACAGCTGAACCAGTGGCACTTGATCAGCATATGTTATTGGTGCCTGAAAGTCTTCTTCTTGTCCTAGTCCTTCTGCCGGTTGTGTTTCCATCTCAATGAAAGAGGGAATTTCAATGCTTGGTTGCTTGATTCTTCCTGTGTCTCTTGTTTTCCGTCTCGCAGAAGCTCATTAACTCTCTTGAGCTCTGTTATCTCCTTGAGCAAATGTTCCTCTCTTTATACCCGCATCAATGCAAGGTCTCTTTGTTGTGACTGCTCTAGCTTTAGCTAGATAGCTCGAGATCTTTATTCTTCTTTTCTAGTGCTTTATATACTTCATCTGTACCTTTGATCGAGGCAATTGCGGGATTTTCTCTTATGCCGCAATAAGGTTGCCTGATCATTGATCCTTTGCTCTAAGTGTTGCAGTGAAGAATTTGCTACGTCGAGCTGCACTTGGATCTTTTGAACTAACAGAGTTGTAGTTAAGAGTTCATTGGTAACCTCTGTCAGTTGTTCGTCTTTTGTCTTACAGGCATCTGTTAATTATGTTAGAGAAGTTCACCTAATTCCTCCATTTCCTTTTGCTGCTTCTTTCTGGCTAGCTGTTGTTGTTCAGCTTCAGCTCTCAGCTCTTGGATTTGTCTTTGTAGATTAGTGATGACAGTCATTCTGTCCTCTAGCTCTCCTTGGAGAGCGTCAATAACCATCTCTAGCTCTCTAGCCTTAACACAACGGCTAAGTGCTACTGTTCTCATTTTTTCAGTCATCCCCTGCATCTGTTTTGTATATTCATTAACTTGTAAGAATAACTTTGTCATTTGTCTGCCAATCTTTATGATCTGTCGGCTGCCTAGATGTTTCAGCAATCTCTCTGTGTGGCTCATTGGGTGGGGTTGTGGTTGCTTCGGCTTCTTTGTCTTCTTGAGGCTTGGTGGATGCCTTGACTGTTTCATGTTGGGTGGTTATAGACGATGTGGTTTCTGTTTCTTGTTCCTTTGGTTGCCCAAAACTAGCAGTCTCTTGTGGTTCAGGACTTGTTATCCTTTGCGGTTCTAACTCTTTTGCTTTGGATTTCTCAAAAGTAGTTGTTGTCTGTTGTTCAAATCCTGTTGCTTCTTGCGGTTCAGGCTCTTTTTTCTTGGTTTGCTCTCCCTCAGTGAGTCTACGTGTTGGTGAAGGTGGAGGGCTTGGCATGGGGTGGTCTTGTTGTTTCGTAGCAAGTGAGGTAGGTTTAGGAGACATCTCTTCTTGATCGTGTTGTGTCTCTCCTTGTTCTATTGCCTCTATTCTGGCTCTTCTCTCAACCTCTTGAGCTTCTTTTAGTTTGAGGGCTTCTACCTCTGCATACATTCTTTCCAAAAATTTAGTGAGGTCCTCTGTCTCTTTCCTTGCAGGGTGCTTTGTTCTAGGCCCTTTTATCTCTTTTGGTACCCACTTTTCAAGGTCCTCTCCTGCAGCTTGGTACCCACTTTTCAGGGTTCTCTCTTGTAGCTTGGAGACTTCTTTCATAAGTGTGCTTCTCTCTTTCAAACCTCGCCTTTTTCTTCTGAGGCTCTTCTTGGTGTACTTCCACTGCTTTTCTCTTCATCTCTTCAATCCGAGGTCTTCTTTCCTCGTTGTCTAAGCTTTCACTGCTATGTGCTTCAGGAGAGCTCTCTGCAAATTCTTCATCAGATTTGTAAACTCTTTTTGTGAACCTTGTGGTTCTTGGAGATGGTTGTGCAGACACAGTCCATGTGTTCTGATCTAGGACAGGCATCAAATTGTCTGCCATGCCGATAGCATGGTATGCTATTCTTGTTAGTACCTCAGGTGCACCCAGATAAGTTATCTTTCCCTATATCTTGGTACGCTTCAACATGGATAACACATACTGCACATGATCAATGGGTTGCCTGGTTGTCGACTTCAACACTTGAGTGAATGTAGTTGCAACTGCGTGATTGGGTGTTGTGTACCTTGGTGGTCTCTTTGCTAGAAATGGAAGTGCTGATGATATAACCGTGTTGGTGATGTGAAGGTACCATTTTCAAGCCAAAATTTTGCAAAAGTAAATAATCATGATTATTTACAACAGTCAACATTTTTTGCAAAACTCAACAAATTTTGACCTAAAAATATTCGATAAACCTACAACAAGTCCTAAATTGAGTTTGGTAAAGTTTTGACTTGTCCGCATCACTTCGTGCTTTGTCAACTCTAAAATCACCGATTTTTGTGACTACATGGCGTGTGGAGTTGGTTAGTCAATTTTGAGGCTATGGACTTGTCCGCTACATAGTCTTAAAGCAACTCATCCATTTTTGGCCCATTTGAGTCAATTTGACTTCGTATGTCAAATTGGATGCTTTGTAGCCTTCGAGCTGTTTTTTGCTTTTTGGAAGCTTGCCTTGATTGATATTATAAAACCAACCATATAAATTGTGTATAGACAGAGTCTATAAGCTGTCTGTGGAGTCAGAATCCAATTCTGGCATCTGCCAAAAACCTAGCGTTTTTATTTGGGACCCCCTCAACCCCTGCCGAATGGTCAACTATTGATATAGAGGTGTTCTATTATGTAGGGGCATGCTACAGTCCAAGTCTCGTCTGATTTGGTTGAGCTGGCAGGCCGCTATGGTCAATTTTTGGTCGTAGGACTTCGTACACTGCTCTGATTCTAGGGTTTTTTCCTGGGGTTAGAACTAGCTACCGACCGTACATAATGGATCGTTGATAAGTATAGAACGTACCCTTCATGTCTCGTGTGAGATGACACTGAAAACAGACGACTGTGGACTCCAGAAAATGCGTGCGAAGAAGGTCAAAAGCTCTCTCTACAAAGGCGACAAGTGGAAATGAGGTGATTTTAGACTACCTTGGATACTTATCCTCGGACTCCCCTAACCATTTTTCCCATATGCCCCTGTTAGTCCTACTAGGCCGTGAAATTTATGTTAGACTCAAAAATTTTCCCAATCGAATTCATATCGCTCATTATGCAAGAATTTTACAAAAGTAGGCCTTGGCTGCCTAATTTAGGCTTCCCGCATCCATCTGCCGATTTGAATTAAATTTTTGTGCATGTCCGCCTTGTCCTTCTGATCATCAACGTATCTTCAATTTTTCCATCTGAGCTCATTTGCTATTTATTATTAATTTTTGACCTGTTTATTGAAAAAGTCAAAGAAAATAACAAAATGCACTAAAAAAGCAAAGTGAAAATCCAATAATTAAGAAAATCCATCGAAAAACACCGCTTTATTGTTTTTTGTTGGATTTCTCCATTTTAAGTCCCAATATCAAGAAAAATGATGAAAAATAATCAAAAAAGACTAATTTTTGATGATTTTCTCATAGTATATACACTATTTACACTCATCGAGGAGATATTATCAGTTAAATTTCCCCTGTTGATGATTTATAAGGGCATTATTAGGTAATATTGCAAAAATCACACGTTAACATCAACTTTTTCCTCCCTCTTCAACATTGCCCTTAATTACTTAGTTCCCTTCCACCCCTCCTAGATGGCGTACTTCGAGATGACTGTGTGTATGGGTTGAACAATCATGTCTATGCATAGCCTTGGTTGGCTCTACCATGCTTTGAAGATCAATGCAGTTAAAACCATTATGTTATGCAAGAGTTGGATCTTGAGTAATTAACTCAAGGGTTTCTGATGTCGAGGTTTTCTTTTGCTGTCTTCCAAAGAGAAAATCTTGTAAACTTGTGTACTCTTTGCTTTATTGTACCATCAAGATTCTTTGGCATACTAATTTCCTGAGCTTTCGGTATCAATAGTGATTGTTGTCGAGTGTTTACCCGCCGTATCTTGGTTTGTCCCAGTCAAAATGTTGTGGTTGAGTCTGTTGAGACTTAACTCTCCATTGCTTGATCGGTTTTACAATTTGTGGAGAAGATAAGTGCTCATTTTTATTCCAAATCCATTTCGTGTTAGGTTGCTTGCTCGAAGATTCTCTTCTCTGTGTTTTGAACCTTGGAACCATCTTTGGTATTGTCAATGATGTTTTGGGTACCCATATTTGAATTGGCTTATCCTTTAGTTGTGCTTTTGGTACCCAAATTTTCATGACTCCTTGCATGCTACTTGTAGCATTTGCCTATCGTGATGGGATGGAGAAGATTGATTTCTTCGTGGTTTGCTCTGCTGGTAACCTACTTTCCATTCCTCCTTGCTTGGTGCAATTGGAACAATGAGTTGTCCGCCTTTAGGTGATAAGACCATATTAGGTATTTTGGTAAAAATCTCACATTATGGGAATCTCCAAATCGACCGAATTCATGTAATTTGGGAATTTTCCACTTAAAGTGGGAAAAATTGAGGTGTGTGGCTAGTAAATAAAGTGAAAATCTCATAGGATTGTGGTGTTGATAAACACCAAAAGTCAAGAGGATGTACAACACATGGATTTGAATAATAACTATAAATTACATAAAACAAAGGAAGATACAAAAAAGATTTTGTTTACAAATTGACTAGTATAGTCACAATAGAAGCTCCACATAATTCTACTCCACATTTGATACCATATCTGAACTTTGATCCAAGTGTGGCTGATGTGCACGAGTGAGGCCTTCTTTGGCTTTTAGAGCATGTCTTTCTGGAATCTTTATTCTAGAAAATGGTCCTTCTTTGTTGGGTCTCCAGGACCAAACAATTGCATCTATAGTTTCCCACACTTGTGGGTCCTTATAGTTGACAGCCCAATAACCCTTCCAACAATTACTGTAAGCTTGAGTATCTGTCATCCCACTTTTTCTCGCGCAAGGTGCCCAATATTGAATCAAGAGTTTTCTGTAGTTTGGTGATGTAGGCTCATTATCAATGTCAGATAAAGCCATTGCAAGCCACACTGGATAGATTTCTGTGTCACTCGGAACAAGCATAAGAAAGTCACCTTGGTGCACATCAGACATAGGGTCAAACTCTTCCCTTGGCCTATCTCGTTGAGGCCCACAAAAATGATCGTTCAACTCTTCAAGGCCTAGGAATCTTTCTGCTCCTTGTTGCAAATTCATTGTAGTGCTTTGTAGATGAGAATATTCTTGAGTTTTTGGCCAAAACATTTCATACAAGACTCCCTCTGATATGATTGCTTTTCCAATCTCTTCAATTACCTTACTCCAATAATCTATCACGGGTCTATAATATCGCGGAATACTTGAACCATTCCCTAAATTTTTCCAAAATTTTATATAGTTCTTTAGCCCCAAAATGACTTCTTCGTGGGCCTTGACATACTTCGCCATTTGTACTAGAGGTGGATCTCCATGTGGTAACATTGGCTTGCCTTCTGTGTCTGTTTTCCAAAGGCGAATACTTCCACTCCAACTTGATACACCTACATGTGCCTTATATTGCATCATTGGTGTCTCATCCTGCATAAAGAACCTGAACTGAAGCGGTTTGGAATGTCCAACAAGTATGTCTTGTCCATCACAAAGATAGCCATCACAATATTGCTTGAAATCAGGGATCTTTGTGAGAAAAAATGGAGCTGGAGATGAAGATGAGCTGTTTCGTAATGTATCCATCAAATGTGGCAAAGTATAGGTTTGTGTAACTCTCAACTTCTCTGAAAACCTACTAAACATGGTGTCTATGTCCTCATGTGTATGCCCAACCATTAAAAATCCCAGCTGGATGGTTTTGAAAACACCCCTTGCAACAAGCATTGACAAATAGGCAAATAAGTATCGATTTTTGTTTTCCCCTGCACAATTATCCAATTGTAGCAACAAGTTCTCTGGCAATCTGCGAAATGTTGACCCCAATTCCTCTTCTGCAATTTCTGACGACTGCACAATGGGCTCTTTTCCATCACTCAAGTTATGGTAGTCCAAAGCATCCCTTGAGTTCAAAGCATGTAGTAGTGAAATATTGCTCCTTGGAAGTCCATTTGTTACTAGATCACCAAGAGGATGCTTATCTATCCTCTCGAGGTTATGTAAACAATTAGCAATTGAGCCAATTGTAAGATTTGGATCAGCTGGCCACAAACCATTCAAGACAAAGTGTCCGTAATGACCTTCTCCATGTCCATGAGTGATCATGCCAATCAATGCCACCTGCAGATTATATCCTGAATCCACACCCTTGGGAACAATGCGTAATCTAGGAATGGTAGTCTTCTTTTGATCCATCTTATCATGGATTATGCATACATATTTTTGTGGTTGAGTTTCTGAATACGTGCGCCATGCATAATATAGGCTTCTGCAACTCTTTTGTTGTGCCATGTGAACTTCTCTCTCCCTCAAGAGAAGAGCTCTCTCTTCAAGAGAAGGTTTAGCTTCTAACCTTGCCTTGATTGAGCTACAAATATTGCACTTAGAGAACTCACTCGTCTTTGTTAAAGTGACATGTGGGTACTCTTTGTTCCAAATTCTACCAAAAGAAGATTGGGATAGCTTCTTCTCATAGCCCATTTGGTCAAGTGTCGTGTTGATTTCACATAAAATATCCACTTGTTTGTATGTTGATGGAATCACCAATTGAGTCTCTCTTGAGCCATCTAGCAGTGTTCTACTTCTATGTGGCATCTTCTCAGAGTTATTTTCCACAAACTCGTTTAGTAGTGCTCTTGCTAAACTAGTATGTTGAAGTCCCCTTCTCAATGTACATGTGTTCCCATGTACATATTGGCGCACACCATTTTCAAAGTTCTCCTTGTATCGATAAAATGATGTCTTTGGTATTCCATGTAGCTCATACCATGCTCTACAACAAACAATAGAGCCATTTAGCCTGAATTGGTATCGTGACTTCTCATCTTTCTGATAACATATAGAAAGAACATCATAAACATAATTAGTGCGTGATTTTTGAGACTCTCCCCAAAATTGTTGTCGTAACCTTGTCACCATATCACGATCTGCAAATTGGCAGCATTTTTGTGCACAACAATCAATGCATGATACCCTTTGAATTGATTTGTTTGAAAGGTAAAAAGTCGAAGCTGGTGCTGCTTTTGATTTTTGAGTCCTGTTCATGAAAGTGTATCGTCTCTTCCTTGACAACTGGACAACATTACTCCCATCAAGTTTTTTTCCAACATTGCCATCGTTGGATACATCCTCATATGTAGCATGCATGCCATCAACAGGAACAAAGCGTTGTAATGGGCTCCCATTCAACATTGTTGTCTGCTTGATGGGCCACTTTAGCAAAGTGATGCTACCCACTTCAACCACATCATGAATGCTTGCATTTTCTCTTTCAATACCCACACCCACACAATCAGGACCAAGTTCCTGAAAGTTGACATAATCATGTGGAAATACATATAAGATGGTCCCTTCATTCATGGTTTGCATCATTGTGTCATCTTTTAAAAGGACCCTCTGATTTCTCCAAGACTCTCGAATCATTGCTTCAAATTCTGGGCTTGTCATAGGTATTGCATCTGTAACTAGAGGATCAGAATGATCATGTTCTTCATCACCATTGTAGCTTTCGTGTGGATCAATTAAGTTCCCATTTAATACAAAAGATTGCAAAAGAAGCTTTGACCATCGAACAGCACTCCATAATGAGCCTTGGAGAGATGAAGTATCCATTGTAGGAAAAGGTAGGACCACATCCTTCAAGCATTCCTCTACTAGTATGGAGACATTTCCCAGCCCTATCTTTGTACCACCACAAGTGGAATCTGGATCTGTTCTACACACACAACCAATACCAACGATTTCATTGTCAAGTATCATATGTACTTTCTCCCCAGATTCGAAGTCCATCCTGTAAGTAAAAAGATTACATTGTTAAATCCATAGTTATAGAAAAATACTCTTCAAACCAAAAATCATGCTACAACATGAAAAAGGTTTGCATAGGTTGGACAAGTGGTGAACCTTGAGACCAAATCCTCCTTGCTATATTAATGGAAGCAAGGTTGGACAAGTGGTGGACCTTGAAACCAAAGCCTCTTTGCTATATGAGAGCATAGGTTGGACAAGTGGTGGACCTAGTTGTAATACCCACTGCCACCTATCAACTACTATAGGACTATGCTTTCCAATGTCCAAGTATCCCTTGAGTCTTTCAAGGTTGAACACGTGGTGGACCTTGAAACAAAAATCCCCTTTCTATATCAGAGCATAGCTTGGACAAGTGGTGGACCTAGTTATAATGCCCAATATCCAAGGTGAAATACCTTAGGACTTTGCTACCTTGCTTGCCAATGTTTACGTAGCCCCTCATTTCTTTAATGGAAGTAAGGTTGGACAAGTGGTGGACCTTGAAACCAAAGCCTCTTTGCTATATAAGAGCATAGGTTGGACCTAGTTTTAATACCCACTGCCACCTATCAACTACTATAAGACTATGCTTTCCAATGTCCAAGTATCCCTTGAGTCTTTCAAGGTTGAACACGTGGTGGACCTTGAAACAAAAATCCCCTTTCTATATTAGAAAGGTTGAACACATGGTGGACCTTGAAACAAAAATCCCCTTTCTTTATCAGAGCATAGCTTGGACAAGTGGTGGACCTAGTTATAATGCCCAATATCCAAGGTGAAATACCTTAGGACTTTGCTACCTTGCTTGCCAATGTTTACGTAGCCCCTCATTTCTTTAATGGAAGTAAGGTTGGACAAGTGGTGGACCTTGAAACCAAAGCCTCTTTGCTATATAAGAGCATAGGTTGGACCTAGTTTTAATACCCACTGCCACCTATCAACTACTATAAGACTATGCTTTCCAATGTCCAAGTATCCCTTGAGTCTTTCAAGGTTGAACACGTGGTGGACCTTGAAACAAAAATCCCCTTTCTATATTAGAAAGGTTGAACACATGGTGGACCTTTAAACGAAAATCCCCTTTCTTTATCAGAGCATAGCTTGGACAAGTGGTGGACCTAGTTATAATGCCCAATATCCAAGGTGAAACACCTTAGAACCTTGCTACCTTGCTTGCCAATGTTTACGTAGCCCCTCATTTCTTTAATGGAAGCAAGGTTGGACAAGTGGTGGACCTTGAAAGCAAAGCCTCTTTGCTATATGAGAGCATAGGTTGGACCTAGTTGTAATACCCACTGCCACCTATCAACTACTATAGGACTATGCTTTCCAATGTCCAAGTATCCCTTGAGTCTTGCAAGGTTGAACACGTGGTGGACCTTGAAACCAAAATCCCCTTTCCATATCAGAGCATAGCTTGGACAAGTGGTGGACCTAGTTATAAAGCCCCTCCTTTCTTTAATGGAAGAAAGGTTGGAAAAGTGGTGAATCTTGAAACCCAAACCCTTTGGCTATATATAGAGGATATCTTGGACAAGTGGTGGGCTTAGTTGTAGTATCCAATGTCCAAGGTCCAAGGTGAACTATGTAAAGACCTTACTTCCAAAAACAGAGTCGTACAAGTGGTTCTCCTTGAAACCAAAACCTCCTTAGTGTATTAGAACATAGCTTGGAGAAGTGGTGGACTTAGTTGTAATGGTGAATGTCCAAAGCAAACTATTATAGGACCTTGCTTCCCAAATCAAGTTTGGACAAGTGGTGGATCTTGAAACCAAAACCCCCTTACTCTATTAGAGCATAGCTTAGATAAGTGGTGGACCTAGCTGCCATGGAAAATGTTCAATCTGAACTGCTGCAAGACCTTGCTATTAAATGTCTAAGTAGAGCTAGCTTCTTTAATGGAATCAAGGTTGGGAAAGTGGTGCATCTTGAAACCAAAAGCCCTTTATTGTATTAGAGCATAGCTTGGACAAGTGAGGGACCTAGTTTTAATGTGTGATGTCCAAAGAAAAGTATTACAAGACCTTGCTTTCCAATATTTGAATTGGTCAAGTGGTTAAAACTAAGTATAAAACTTTGACCATTTTCTTCTCGAATTGCCAAAAAGCTAGTTTTAGACACCCCTAAATGAAAATGGTTTAGGGTGGCCTTAAACAATGTTTTTTCAAAGACTTGAACAAAAGGGTTGTCGAAGAGTAATGACAATTTATTGTGGCTTGAAGTGCCTGAGTATGTGAAAACAAGCCTAGGTTTTCCACGAGGCAAAAGGTGACATAATAAGAACATTGGAAAGTTAGGATTGACCATGTGGCCTAAACTTTGGCAAGTGAAGTGGTGGCCAAGTTTTGTGGCACAGTGTGCACTTGGTCCTATATGTGTTGACCACTTGGCTAAATCTAGGACCATAAGGCCAAACCTTTGGCACCTTAAATATAGTATGGGACATAATCTAGAACTGCTATAGTAAATTAGTAGTATAGCTAATATGTTAATATTTGTATTATATTTAAGTATATGCTAATATAATTTATGTTCAAAATTTCACTAATGAAGAATGTTCCCATTTAGCACTCCAGATGCGGGGTCTTAGGGCAATGCCACAATGGGGTGACAAGGCAGCGCTTCCACGTGAGGTTTGGGGGTAGCGCTCTTGATGGGGATGTGGAATATAGCGCTCTCGATGGCGGGGCTTGGGAGGTTGATTTTGGGATATTGTTCTGGGCGGGGTCGAGGGGCAGCGCCCCCGCGGGGCTAGGGGCAGCGCCCAAAGATTTTTTTTTTTTTAAAAGTGAATTCCTAGTATAGAGTTATGCATGTTTTTCATATTTTCAACCATGATTTCTTTAATTTTGGCCGTGTGAATTGGTTAATTTTTTATATTGCTTTTGTTTTTTTTAATCCTATGATAAAACATGGACTTGTAGCATACGTGGCATTCTAATAAACCCTATCAAGATTAGGCACACAGAGAGCGCACGAGAAACGCACACAGAGAAAGCAGGCGAGCAGCAAAAACACAGAAAGTGCACACGGATCGCACACAGTTGGAGTATACGCGCGCGTAGAGGAGCAAGCTCGGCATCGTACACAACACACAGGTGGAGTGCACAGGATTGAAAGTTCGCGCACAAGACAAAGAAACAGCAGCGTACACAACGCTTTCCAGAAGGGCAGGATCGGGCAGTCTTCTCAGGAGACATTGCACACCTCACGAATAGAGAAAAAACAGGTATTTCTCTCTCTCTCACTCTCTGTCTTTCTCCATATAGAGAAGATGGTTCTCTGTAACTCTTCTTGCACACACACTCTCTCGTCAAAAGACAGAGATACATAGTTTAAAAGTATCCCCGCACACATACACATATTCCCACACATCGTCTTCCTCTCTTCCACATACATAACCACAGTGAAATCTGTTATCTTGCTGTCTCTCTCTTGAAAATACATGCACATATTCCCACACATCGTCTTCCTCACTTCCACATACATAACCACAATGAAATCTGTTATCTTGTTGTCTCTCTCTTGAAAATACGTGCACATATTCCCATACATCGTCTTCCTCTCTTCCACATACATAAACACAGTGAAATCTGTTATCTTTCTCTCTCCTCTCTCTAAAAAACAGTTATTTATCTCTCTCTCTCTCTCTCTCTATCTATCTATCTCTGTATTTGCTATCTCTCTCTTGAAAATACATGCTCATGTATGTGTGCGTCTGTGTTATCTATGTGTATGTATGTATATTTGTGTTATTTCATTGTAATACTCATACATAATGCAGATACACAATTACACTTAATTACGATATGCACACATAGTATATATACATACATAAATATCACAAATAACTAACACATTGTAATACTAGTAAAATTGAATGGAAGACTTACTTGCGTGATCTGTTAAAGTCGATTCTTGTAGCGAGTTCTGGATGTATGCTGAGCTGATTTTCCTCTAATCCATTTGTAGATATGATTGTAACTTCTGTTTCTCAAAAATAGTAGTGTTGTTTAGTGATACACCTAATGGACATAAATGGTTTAAACTAGGACATGTAGACCAAAAATACGTGTATTTCTTTGGATGAATATATACACTTTTTGGTGACCCTTACCACAAGTGGTGGACCTTGAGACCAATGGACTATAAGGACCTCCAAACAATACCTTGTACACTCAATCCTTCTTGGTATCTAGGTTGGACAAGTGGTGGACCTTGTTCAAATTCTCTAACCACTCTCTCTAACATGGTGACATAATTTAGGTGTGATAAATTCATATCTATGCAAACTAATATCAGTTTAGGCTTGTTAATTTGAATTTGTTTGAATTTATGTACAATATAATGATTTGAGGTTTGCATATTTGAATTTAGGTGGTATAATGATATCTTTTTGTGGTAAACTTGAATTTAAAATCAATTTTGCGTGGAATATTTTAAATTTAAGTAGTAAAATTTAAATTTTTATAAAAAAGTTTGAATTTTAAAATTTGGGCGGGATAGTTTAAAATTTAGGCGGGATATTTAAGATTTGGGAGGGATATTTTAAATTTAGGCGGGAAGGTTTTGAATTTATAGCGAGATCTCCCTTACATAAGAGAGTATAGGTTGGACAAGTGGTGGACCTTCAAGCTAGAGCATCCATGCTACTGGACATGATAGGTAGGGAATCTAGTTGAATATTGTATGTATAATATATATGTAATAGATCTAGCTTGGACAAGTGGTGGACCTTGGAATAAAACCCCATGTAAAACATATCATGCACATTCCAAGTGGTCAAAAAAAATATCATTTAGAATATAGCCTTATAGGTTGGACAAGTGGTGGACCTTAACACCCAGATATTCTTCATATAATGACATAGAGTGGAAAACTGGTGAATCTTGAGACCAAACCATGCTACTAGCGATAATAGCTTGGACAAGTGGTGGACCTTGAAAGTAAACCCCCCATCTACGAAATATCGTGGGTTTAAGGTATTTCGATGGAGCCTAGCATCTTGGAGACATCGTGCATCTTGCTTCTCTTCATGTTTCAATGGAGCCTATCTTGGACAAATGGTGGAGCATCCTTCTCTCCATGTTTCAATGGACCCTAGCTTGGACAAGTGGTGGACCTTTACTTCTCTCTATTATTCAATAGAGTTAGCTTGGACAAGTGGTGGACCTTGGAACCAAACCCCATTTAAAACCTATCATGGTCACTCCAAGTGGTGAGAAAGAATAACCTTTAAGATATAGCCTTATAGGTTGGACAAGTGGTGGACCTTAACACCCTAATATTCTTAATATAATGACATAGAGTGAAAAAGTGGTGAATCTTGAGACAAAACCACTCATGCTACTAGCACTAATAGCTTGGACAAGTGGTGGACCTTGAATGTAAACCCCCCATGTTTCAATAGAGTTAGCTTCCACAATTGGTGGAGCATCCTTCTCTCCATGTTTCAATGGACCCTAGCTTGGACAAGTGGTGGACCTTTGTTTCTCTCTATGTTTCAATAGAGTTAGCTTGGACAAGTGGTGGACCTTGGAAGCAAACCCCCATGTAAAACCTATCATGGTCACTCTAAGTGGTAATAAAGAATAACCTTTAAGATGTAGCCTTATAGGTTGGACAAGTGGTGGACCTTAACACGCGCATATTCTTAATTTAATGACATAGAGTGGAAAAGTGGTGAATCTTGAGACCAAACCACTCAGGCTACTAGCAATAATAGCTTGGACAAGTGGTGGACCTTGACTGTAAACCCCTCATCTACGACATATCGTGGGTTTAATGTTTTTCGATGGAGCCTAGCATCTTGGAGACATGGTGCACCTTGATTCTCCTCATGTTTCAATGGAGCCTACCTTGGACAAATGGTGGAGCATCCTTCTCTCCATGTTTCAATGGACCCTAGCTTAGACAAGGGGTGGACCTTTGCTTCTCTCTATGTTTCAATAGAGTTAGCTTGGACAAGTGGTGGACCTTGGAACCAAACCCCCATGTAAAACCTATCATGGTCACTCCAAGTAGTAAGAAAGAATAACCTTTAAGATGTAGCCTTATAGGTTGGACAAGTGGTGGACCTTAACACCCACATATTCTTAATAAAAGTGGTGAATCTTGAGACCAAACCACTCAGGCTACTAGCAATAATAGCTTGGACAAGTGGTGGACCTTGAATGTAAACCCCTCATCTACGAAATATCGTGGGTTTAATGTATTTCGATGGAGCCTAGCATCTTGGAGACATGGTGCAGCTTGCTTCTCGTCATGTTTCAATGGAGCCTATCTTGGACAAATGGTGGAGCATCCTTCTCTCCATGTTTCAATGGACCCTAGCTTGGACAAGTGGTGGACCTTTGTTTCTCTCTATGTTTCAATAGAGTTAGCTTGGACAAGTGGTGGACCTTGGAACCAAACCCCCATGTAAAACCTATCATGGTCACTCCAAGTGGTAATAAAGAATAACCTTTAAGATGTAGCCTTATAGGTTGGACAAGTGGTGGACCTTAACACGCGCATATTCTTAATATAATGACATAGAGTGGAAAAGTGGTGAATCTTGAGACCAAACCACTCAGGCTACTAGCAATAATAGCTTGGACAAGTGGTGGACCTTGAATGTACACCCCTCATCTACGACATATCGTGGGTTTAATGTTTTTCGAATGGAGCTTAGCATCTTGGAGACATGGTGCACCTTGCTTCTCCTCATGTTTCAATGGAGCCTACCTTGGACAAATGGTGGAGCATCCTTCTCTCCATGTTTCAATGGACCCTAGCTTAGACAAGGGGTGGACCTTTGCTTCTCTCTATGTTTCAATAGAGTTAGCTTGGACAAGTGGTGGACCTTGGAACCAAACCCCCATGTAAAACCTATCATGGTCACTCCAAGTAGTAAGAAAGAATAACCTTTAAGATGTAGCCTTATAGGTTGGACAAGTGGTGGACCTTAACACCCACATATTCTTAATAAAAGTGGTGAATCTTGAGACCAAACCACTCAGGCTACTAGCAATAATAGCTTGGACAAGTGGTGGACCTTGAATGTAAACCCCTCATCTACGAAATATCGTGGGTTTAATGTATTTCGATGGAGCCTAGCATCTTGGAGACATGGTGCAGCTTGCTTCTCGTCATGTTTCAATGGATCCTATCTTGGACAAATGGTGGAGCATCCTTCTCTCCATGTTTCAATGGACCCTAGCTTGGACAAGTGGTGGACCTTTGTTTCTCTCTATGTTTCAATAGAGTTAGCTTGGACAAGTGGTGGACCTTGGAACCAAACCCCCATGTAAAACCTATCATGGTCACTCCAAGTGGTAATAAAGAATAACCTTTAAGATGTAGCCTTATAGGTTGGACAAGTGGTGGACCTTAACACGCGCATATTCTTAATATAATGACATAGAGTGGAAAAGTGGTGAATCTTGAGACCAAACCACTCAGGCTACTAGCAATAATAGCTTGGACAAGTGTGGACCTTGAATGTAAACCCCTCATCTACGACATATCGTGGGTTTAATGTTTTTCGATGGAGCCTAGCATCTTGGAGACATGGTGCACCTTGCTTCTCTCATGTTTCAATGGAGCCTACCTTGGACAAATGGTGGAGCATCCTTCTCTCCATGTTTCAATGGACCCTAGCTTAGACAAGGGGTGGACCTTTGCTTCTCTCTATGTTTCAATAGAGTTAGCTTGGACAAGTGGTGGACCTTGGAACCAAACCCCCATGTAAAACCTATCATGGTCACTCCAAGTAGTAAGAAAGAATAACCTTTAAGATGTAGCCTTATAGGTGGACAAGTGGTGGACCTTAACACCCACATATTCTTAATAAAAGTGGTGAATCTTGAGACCAAACCACTCAGGCTACTAGCAATAATAGCTTGGACAAGTGGTGGACCTTGAATGTAAACCCCTCATCTACGAAATATCGTGGGTTTAATGTATTTCGATGGAGCCTAGCATCTTGGAGACATGGTGCAGCTTGCTTCTCGTCATGTTTCAATGGAGCCTATCTTGGACAAATGGTGGAGCATCCTTCTCTCCATGTTTCAATGGACCCTAGCTTGGACAAGTGGTGGACCTTTGTTTCTCTCTATGTTTCAATAGAGTTAGCTTGGACAAGTGGTGGACCTTGGAACCAAACCCCCATGTAAAACCTATCATGGTCACTCCAAGTGGTAATAAAGAATAACCTTTAAGATGTAGCCTTATAGGTTGGACAAGTGGTGGACCTTAACACGCGCATATTCTTAATATAATGACATAGAGTGGAAAAGTGGTGAATCTTGAGACCAAACACTCAGGCTACTAGCAATAATAGCTTGGACAAGTGTGGACCTTGAATGTAAACCCCTCATCTACGACATATCATGTGGTTTAATGTTTTTCGATGGAGCCTAGCATCTTGGAGTCATGTGCACCTTGATTCTCCTCATGTTTCAATGGAGCCTACCTTGGACAAATGGTGGAGCATCCTTCTCTCCATGTTTCAATGGACCCTAGCTTAGACAAGGGGTGGACCTTTGCTTCTCTCTATGTTTCAATAGAGTTAGCTTGGACAAGTGGTGGACCTTGGAACCAAACCCCCATGTAAAACCTATCATGGTCACTCCAAGTAGTAAGAAAGAATAACCTTTAAGATGTAGCCTTATAGGTTGGACAAGTGGTGGACCTTAACACCCACATATTCTTAATAAAAGTGGTGAATCTTGAGACCAAACCACTCACGCTACTAGCAATAATAGCTAGGGATAACCATTAAGATATAGTCTTTCAAGGGGTGAGAAAGAATAACCATTAAGATATAGTCTTATAGGTTGGACAAGTGGTGGACCTTAACACCCAAATATTCTTAATATAATGATAGAGAGTGGAAAAGTGGTGAATCTTGAGAGCAAACCACTCATGCTACTAGCGATAATAGGTTGGACAAATTGTTGATCTTGAATGTAAACTCCCCATGTACAAAATAACGTGGGTTTAAGGTATTTCGATGGAGTCTAGAATCTTGGAGATGGTGCAGCTTGCTTCTCTTCATGTTTCAATGGAGTCTATCTTGGACAAATGGTGGAGCATCCTTCTCTCCATGTTTCAATGGACCCTAGCTTAGACAAGTGGTGGACCTTTGCTTCTCTCTATGTTTCAATAGAGTTAGCTTGGACAAGTGGTGGACCTTGGAACCAAACCCCCATGTAAAACCTTTCATGGTCACTCCAAGTGGTCAGAAAGAATAACCATTAAGATATAGTTATAGGTTGGACAAGTGGTGGACCTTAATACCCAAATATTCTTAATATAATAACACAGAGTGAAAAAGTGGTGAATCTTGAGACCAAACCCCTCATGCTACTAGCGTTAATAGGTTGGACAACTGGTGGACCTTGAATGTAAACCTTCCATGTTTCAATAGAGTTAGCTTCGACAAATGGTGGAGCATCCTTCTCTCCATGTTTCAATGGAGCCTAGCTTGGACAAGTGGTGGACCTTTTGCTTCTCTCTATGAGAAGATAAAGTTAGCTTGGATAAGTGGTGGACCTTGGAACCAAACCCCTATGTAAAACATATCATGGACATTTCAAGTGGTGAGAAAGAATACCCTTTAAGATATACCTTATAGGTTGGACAAGTGGTCGACCTTAACACCTAGATCTTCTTTATATAATGACATAGAGTGGAAAAGTGGTGAATCTTGAGACCAAACCACTCATGCTACTAGGGATAATAGCTTGGAAAAGTGGTGACCTTGACGTTAAACCCCACATGTAAACAATATCGTGGGTTTAAGGTATTTCAATGGATCCTAGCATCTTGGAGACATGGTGCAACTTGCTTCTTTTCATGTTTCAATGAAGCCTATCTTGGACCAATGGGGGATCATCCTTCTCTAAATGTTTCAATGGAGCCTAGCTTGGACAAGTGGTGGACCTTTGCTTCTCTCTATGTTTCCATAGAGTTAGCTTGGACAAGTGGTGGACCTTGAAACCAAACCCCCATGTAAAACATATCATGGTCATTCCAAGTGGTGAGAAATAATACCCTTTAAGATCTAGCCTTATAGGTTGGACAAGTGGTGACCTTAAACCTAGATCTTCATAATATAACGACATAGAGTGGAAAAGTGGTAAATCTTGAGACCCAACCACTCATGCTACTAGGGATAATAGCTTGGACAAGTGACTGGACCTTGAATGTTAAACCCCCCATGTAAACAATATCGTGGGTTTAAGGTATTTCAATGGAGCCTAGCATCTTGGAGACATGGTGCAGCTTGCTTCCTTCATGTTTCAATGGAGCCTATCTTGGACAAATGGTGGAGCATCCTTCTCTCCATGTTTCAATGGAGCCTAGCTTGGACAAGTGGTGGACCTTTGCTTCTCTCTATGTTTCAATAGAGTTAGCTTGGACAAGTGGTGGGCCTTGGAACCAAACTCCATGTAAAACCTATCTGGTAACTCCAAGTGGTGAGAAAGAATAAAGTTTAAGATATAGCCTTATAGGTTGGACAAGTGGTGGACCTTAGCACCCAGATATTCTTAATAGAATGACATAGAGTGGAAAAATGGTGAATCTTGAGACCAAACCACTCATGCTACTAGAGATAATAGGTTGGACAAGTGGTGGACCTTGAATGTAAACCCCCCATGTACAAAATATCATGGGTTTGAGGTATTTCAATGGAGCCTAGCATCTTGGAGACATGGTGTAGCTTGCTCTCTTCATGTTTCAATGGAGCGTATCTTGGACAAATGGTGGAGCATCCTTCTCTCCATGTTTCAATGGACCCTAGCTTGGACAAGTGGTGGACCTTTGATTCTCTCTATGTTTCAATAGAGTTAGCTTGGACAAGTGGTGGACCTTGAAACAAAACCCCCATGTAAAACCTATGCTGGTCACTCCAAGTGGTGAGAAAGAATAACCCTTTAAGATATAGCCTTATAGGTTGGACAAGTGGTGGACCTTAACACCCAAATATTCTTAATATAATGACATAGAGTGAAAAAGTGGTGAATCTTGAGACCAAACCACTCATGCTACTAGCGTTAATAGGTTGGACAAGTGGTGGACCTTGAATGTAAACCCCCCATGTTTCAATAGAGTTAGCTTCGACAAATGGTAGAGGATCCTTCTCTCCATGTTTCAATGGAGCCTAGCTTGGACAAGTGGTGGACCTTTGTTTCTCTCTATGTTTCAATAGAGTTAGCTTGGACAAGTGGTGGACCTTGGAGCCAAACCCCCATGTAAAACATATCATGGACATTTCAAGTGGTGAGAAAGAATACCCTTTAAGATATACCCTTATAGGTTGGACAAGTGGTCGACCTTAACACCCAGATCTTCTTAACGTAATGACATAGAGTGGAAAAGTGGTGAATCTTGAGACCAAACCACTCATGCTACTAGAGATAATAGGTTGGACAAGTGGTGGACCTTGAATGTAAACTCCCATGTACAAAATATCATGGGTTTAAGGTATTTCAATGGATCTTAGCATCTTGGAGACATGGTGCAGCTTGCTTCTCTTCATGTTTCAATGGAGCCTATCTTGGACAAATGGTGGAGCATCCTTCTCTCCATGTTTCAATGGACCCTAGCTTAGACAAGTGGTGGACCTTTGCTTCTCTCTATGTTTCAATAGAGTTAGCTTGGACAAGTGGTGGAACTTGGAACCAAACCCCCATGTAAAACCTATCATGGTCATTCCAAGTGGTGAGAAAGAATACCCTTTAAGATATAGCCTTATAGGTTGGACAAGTGGTGGACCTTAACACCCAGATCTTCTTAATATAATGACATAGAGTAGAAAAGTGGTGAATCTTGAGATCAAACCACTCATGCTACTAGTGATAATAGGTTGGACAAGTGGTGGACCTTGAATGTAAACCCCCCATGTACGAAATATCATGGGTTTAAGATATTTCAATGGAGCCTAGCATTTTGGAGACATGGTGCAGCTTGCTTCTCTTCATGTTTCAATCAAACCTGGCTTGGACAAATGGTGGAGCATCCTTCTCTCCATGTTTCAATGGAGCCTAGCTTGGACAAGTGGTGGACCTTTGATTCTCTCTATGTTTCAATAGAGTTAGCTTGGACAAGTGGTGGACCTTGGAACCATACCCCTATGTAAAACCCATCATGTGCATTCCAAGTGGTGGTAAATAATACCATTTAAGATATAGCCTTATAGGTTGGACAAGTGGTGGACCTTAACACCCAGATCTTCTTAATATAATGACATAGAGTGGAAAAGTGGTGAATCTTGAGACCAAACCACTCATGCTACTAGGGATAATAGGTTGGACAAGTGGTGGACCTTGAATTTAAACCCCACATATACAAAATATCATGGGTTTAAGGTATTTCAATGGAGCCTAGCATCTCAAAGACATGGTGCATCTTGCTTCTCTTCATGTTTCAATGGAGCCTATTTTGGACAAATGGTGGAGCATCCTTCTCTCCATGTTTCAATGGACCCTAGATTGGACAAGTGGTGGACCTTTGCTTCTCTCTATGTTTCAATATAGTTAGCCTATATTAGACAATTAGTAGACCTCCAATCTCTCCATGTTGTCTAGAGCTAAGCTTGGACAAGTGGTGGACCTTACTTCTCCCTTCCCTTAGTTTACTAGCTTAAATGATCACTATGTATACTTGCTTAGATCTAGCTTGAACAAGTGGTGGAACTTGTATTCACACAAACTTAATCCATTACAAAAAAGTATATGTTAAAATAACATTTGGTTTTTTTTGTTTCAGGAAAGATGGCTCCAAAAAAACAGGTTGCAAGGGTTGCTGTCTCAGTTGACTATACTTGCAATGATCTTAGGAAATGGTATTTGGACATACATGGTATAGAGGGTGCACAATTTCATAAGGTGCATCTATTTATTGCCAAAAAGGATAATGACAGCTTGTTTGAAGATGTTGGACAAGTTGTGGAAGCATCTGTCTCTGTAGTTGATAGTCATCCAGAGGTGGAATGCATTGACATTCTAGTTCCAATGAATCTAGAATTTCAACTATCTCCAGGAGCATATGCATTGGAGCGCATGTCTAGAAACAAAGAAGAGACAATGTTTTCTCGAGGATGGAAGTTTGCAGAATCAAATCCAAATATCACAGCAGATCAACTTCAAAGCTCCATCATTGCCACACTACAACGAAAAAAGGTGAAAGCTTCACGACCACCATCCACAAAGAAGCAAGCAAAAGTGCAGAAAGTAGAAGCTAAGCGAACTAGCTCCATTTTGGATGTAGACAAGGCATCTTTGGCATCCTCATCAACAGAGGGTTCAATGTCAAAGATGAGAATTGTGGATCCAGATGTTTTAGAAGCTGAGGCCATGAAAGGACAAGAAAAAGATACAGGTGGAATGAATAAGTACATAAATTATTTTCCTTTCCAATATAGGGAATTTGATATCCCTATTCAAAATTGTTGGCTTGCTCCTGATCACTATAATGCACGTATTATGGATAAAAAACACGCTGAAAGTGTGTTATTTGGATTTTCACGGAGTACGACCAAGCCTGCAGCATGTGCATATTTGATGCCTGTTCGAAATGCAAAATCAAAGAAGGGGACTCCTTTGGCAGTAGAAGAGGTAGAGGAGCAAAAAATTAAAGATTATCATTATTGGATTCTTGATGGGCAGCATTCAATCTATGCTGCAAAAGTTTTGCTTCACAATGAACAAAACAACAAAGAGATCTTTGAAAGACTGATTAGCGTGTATAAATTTAGAAAGGCTCGCATTGTTGTGAATGCTCCTCCATTTGTTGCAACTGCTATATCTGCCATTGCAAATGAGGAGGCTCAGGCATTGTATGTCAAGCAACCTTACAGCCAAATATTGAGACATTTACGGAGTCAATGGATCTTCTCAGGACGACCACAAAGGCAGCAAGTGGAATTGCAGAGGGACATGCATCTCGTGCCGGATGGGATGTAAGTTATTTTCTTTGTCTTTTTGATAGTGTTTAATTAACAAATCTTGCTCAATAGTTTAATTATTTCTCTATTTCTTTTCAGGGTTTTCTTCGATTGGCAAGAATGAGTGCAGCAGCAAGTTGGATTGCTAAACAGGCACACATGGTCACCTACTCTGATTTAGTTTATGATTGCTGGATAGAAATCATTGAAAATCTAGAAGAGGAGAATAAGAAACCCCCAACAACTGTATTTAGATATCTTTGTGGCCTTGAGGAATCAGAGGTAAAGACTATTCAAGAAGAGATTAGAGATGAGAAGATTTTACTGTCAAAGAGTGCAAAGGATGGTGATGCAACTGACATGTATGATCGAATCAAGCAGTTGAAGCAAGACAAATTGATTCAAGATGCACTTCTTGAAGGCTTCAACAATTTGAATGAGTCTTCACCATGTAAAGACTGGGAGGAGGTGGTCAAAATGTATAACATCAATGATGTTGTTTATAAAACAATTTTAATGCTATGCGAGGAATGGATCAGATCTAGTTTGACGCGTGGAACAAAGAAAATGGCTTTTCCAGATGGAGCAATAAAATACATGCAATGGGCAATTCACCTTCAAAAGGAGAAAACTGAGCCTAGAGATTTGCCATGGTCAATCTATGTGGTGAGCCTACAAATGGAAGGCAATCTCTACTTGATGCGCCACTTCAATAATAAAGTGCCTATTGGCTTATGTGTTTTAGATATGACAAAAAACGTTGGAGGCAATTTGAAGTGGAGTGAGGAGACATTTAACAATGCTTTGGATGGGATCTTGGCTATTGCTGGAGGGTCAACAGATCCTGGATTTGTCTTTCTTGCATTTGTGGATTTCACTAACTTCACAAAATTGCAATGTGCCTTTCACGCCATGGGAGATAATCTGAGCTACCATTGTTGTGGTGCATTGCATCACTTTCCATCAGCTCCTTGCAAAGGAGCAATTCAATTCCTAACAGTTATTGCCTTCTTGGGACAAGGCAATGCATTTGAAGACCTGAGAAGAAGATCAGAGGAACATCCCATGCCAATTGATTGTTCTCTTCTTCAAGTAGCAGATAACGATATGTCAGATTTGCAATATTTGGAGGCCAAAAAAGAGCTTTGGTCAAGCACTACATTCGTACATATTGTTTTGAAGACCGCAAGCTTGTTGATGTTTTTGGTGATGGCTCCTTGGTTGCACAAGAAGGAATACAACAGAAAAAAGAAGTCATCTGCTTAATTGATAGTGTGGAGGAGGCAAAAAGCATGGAGACCATGCTGCTAGACTTTGTTAAGTCTCATGAAGATATAGAAAAATGGGCTGGACTTCAACAATCCACTTCGCAATCAGGCGACATTGTGCCTGTTACAGAGGAGTGCTCTCCACAAAGAGAAGAAGAACAACAACAACACCATCCTCTGTCAATGGAGGACTTTTTGGAAATGGAGACACGTATGTTTTGAGTTTCTTGTGCATGTTAGTGTTTCTTGTTACTGATTTGATACTTTAATGTTAGATTTTGCTTTATATAGTATTGATTGAGCTTGTATTTTTATCTCAAGCATCAAGGTTTGAATGTAAATAGTAAATTACTTGAGTTTTTGAATGGTGGATCTGTAGACTAAAACTAA